>NC_089594.1:9453092-9553092 GCF_019320115.1 Miscanthus floridulus
GTGAAAATCCCCCTTCGCCGCCAGTTTAAGCTACAAATTGTTAATGAAGGGGGGAGGGCATCACCGCCAGTGAGCCCATCTCGTAATGGGTACACGCGGGTGGCCCGGTCCTGATGTCGTACGCGCACAGGAAGCCTTTGTCATCGGCGGTGAGGCCGATGACCGAGCCGAGCTCCGGGACGTGGAGCCCGCGACCCTGGAATGGCACCTGCCACGTCCCCTCCGCTAGCCACGTCAAAGTGCCGTGCTCGTCGGCGGCGTCCAGGGGAAGCTTGTTTCATTGTTGCTGAAGCTAGCCACAGTAACTCTGTCATGTATCCTATTAGCTTCAGTGAAAACAGGGCAACGATGTGTTGCTCTGCATCCTACAGTCTTCTTGTTGACAATTGCTTACCCTCGTGTTGCTGCTGCTTTTGCCTATCCATCTCACACCGCTTTTAGCTGCGGCGTGCTCCGGCTCAACAGGCTCTCCTTCGCCATCTGGTCGGTCACTGGTCGCTGCTCTTCATCTCCGGATTGACTGCATGAGTTAAGTTTATTTTTTTCGTCAGATGTTGTGCCGCAATTGACAACATTAATCAGACCAGGAATTAGCTAAGGATCGATGAAATCACAGTTCCATGCCGTCAAACAAACATCAGCAAGGTGGCAACTTGCCGACAACACCCTGAACAACTACTTGAAGGCTGTGCTGTACAGCATGAACAGCCACATTTTCAGTTCTTGTCAGACGACAAGTTTCTTGATAAATGGCAGTGCTAAATAAATATGTTGAAAAGGCACTAGTGATGTATGGAGTAGCAATGGGCGATCGAAATCATTATTCGGATTAGAAGCTATATCAGTTCTGCTTTTCGTTGGACTAGAAATTTTTGCAATGAACAGATGAAATCCTTATTTCCTCTGAAAAAAAAGTTACAATGACACAGTGCTGCCAGTATCCTAAATCCTGCACAAGCTACTGTTCCATTTGTAGCTACAGCATGAAACACCACATTTTCAGTTTCTTGTCACCTCTACTTCCCATTTGATCCATAACAATGCGCTGAGGTTACCTTGGTTTGCTAACTTTTTCACGCCTTGGCATCCTACGGTGGTACAATATAAATATTAAAAATTACATGAAACCCTAAGTAATGACGATTCTTAGGTTGAAAAATCCGACTAATATATAATGAATCGATGCGAAAAAAAACTAGGAGTGGAGTAAGGATACCTTGCTCTCAAAGATCTACGGATCAAATCAAAGTTTCCAAGGTCCAATATGCTGATTCGTGAGGTAGGACGAAGTGGGGAGAGCAAAAACCCGAGAGGGAGGAGAAAGAAGAGAAAGAAACCTCAGCCAGGAAGGTTGGGCGGCGGGTTAAAACACCACCTCGATGCTATAGATCTTGGCGCCAAACTCGGCGCCAATAACCCCGGCGCCAATGACACCAGCGGCGAGGTGGCTGCCATGTGACTGCCACGTCTGCGTCGATGCCGACGTGGCCGAGGAAGCTCGGCGCCAATTACTATGGCACCGAGACGTGTAATCTCGGCACCAACTAATACGGCGCCGAGCTGAGGGTCCATATTTTGAAAGCATACCTCCAGTGGCATATTTGTGACAAACTTTAAAAAAAAGGAAAAAAACAAAAAATTCGGCCCGGCCGACGACCTGGCAAGGAACCCGCCTCCCTTTCCCTTGATGCTGCCCCATAGTTAGAGCTGGCACTTGGGCCGTGTCATTTGAGGGCGGGTCATGGCACGGTCTTTCGGCACGACCCGAAGCACGGCACGACACGAAATGTTTTGGACCGTGCCGGCATGACTTGAACACGAGGGCCGTGCCATGCCGTGCCGTGCCTAGGATCTCGGCACGGCGGGCTACATGGCCCGGCCCGCATTTTAGGCCGTGCTTGGGCCGGCACGTCACGAAAATGGCACGTAGACACTTCTACGACTATACAATGCAATTTTCTAGCATTTATTATACTATCTCTCGTCTAATTCTTGAATATATTATGAAAATGATTAAAACTTTCATTAAAATAGTACACACAAAATATATATACTTCATGTCACGAGTGGAAAAAAGAAAACTAGCAGATATATTTTGAGGGTCGTGCTTGGGCCAGCATGACCTAAAGGCGTGCCACGGCCATGCTTGGGTTGAAAAAAAGATTTACCGTACTATATCGGCACGGCCCGACGTGCCTCCCGTGCCTAAAGAACACGACCCAAAGCAGCATGAAGCACTAGAGGGTTGTGCCGTGCCGGCCCGACCCGGCCCAAGTCCCACCTCTACCCATACTACCCTGCTCCGCCGGCAGATCCAGGGCCTGTTCGACAGGACTGAAAAATACTGTTCCGGCTGATTGTTGTGAGAGGAAAATACTGTTCTGGCACGACGTAAACAGTGATTTCGTGAGGTGGCTGGCCAGCCAGCCAGCCGAACACTGCCCCAAAAGCTTGCGCTGGGATGATGTATCCCTCTTCGGCAGTTCCGACGACGAGCGCTCCCCCTCCCCCTACCTTGACGCTGTGAGACGTGTTGAGTTGTGATCCAAATTCAGTTATGTACAAGATAAAGGCTAATTTCTGCCGGAGCGAAGTGAAACCCGTCGCCGGAAGGCTTGGTACGGATCGTCACCTATTAGGGTTTTCCATCTATATATACTTCATGTAAGTCGTCGTCTTGGGATAAGAAAAGTTGTAAATCCCCGACGTTTGTAACCTCACCCGATATAGTGAAGATTTGCTGGTCGGTGTCCGTGGTTTTTTCCCTTTCACCTTGGAGGGTTTTCCACGTTAAAATCTCGTGTCCCCTATGTTTTATCTACTGTTCTTTATCGTTTATATTGCGTATCGTTTCTGGCAAGACGGGCGCTCTCTGTCAACGCCGCGCCGGCGACCGGCACGGAACGAGACGCTGGCAGCCCCTGTGACCCCGAAGGTGGCCCAAGCGACGGAGCGACCGCGGGCGGCTGCGTTCCCAAGCGGCGCCATCCCAGACGCCGCCGCAGGCGGGGGCGGGCTGCGTTTGCGGTGGACTGTCGTAGGCTGCGTCCGTCGAGCCCGTGCAGATCCCGGTCCACCAACGGCTTGGCCCGTGGTGCAGAGCAACCGCGCGCGGACGCCGATGGCCGGCAGGAGGTGCTCCCTCAGCGCCTTGCGGAGACGCCGCGCAACGCACAGCCTCGTCGTGGGACCATCGACAACGGCCGTGGTGGCGGTCCGAGGCGGCTGCCCGTCGAGCTCCTCAACTGCTTATCCCAGGCTAAGGCTTGACGAAAAACTCGAAGCTTGTTAGATCGCTCGGCTCGTGTCTGGCTCGACTCGGTTCGGCTCGGCTCGTTATGATAATGAGCCGAGCCGAGCCAAGATTTTAGCTCGTTAGCTATAACGAGCCAACTCGAGTCAGCTCGCGAGCTAAATGAGCCAAGCTTCTAGGAAAAAAAGTATCAAAACTTATATTAGTTTTTGTATTACTTCATGTCTTGCACTTTATAATTGACTGGTAACTGATGTAGACCCTATAAATTGACTGGTAACAAGTCTAGATGCATTTCTTTTATATTATTATTATTCTTAAATTTTAGATAAATGTAAATATTATATTTTGTGTCAAGGATGCCCTGGTGCGCCGCCAGGGGTGAGTCCAAGGATGCCCTGGTGCGCCTTCCAGCGCGGCACGGCGATCCTGGAGCCGCAAAGATCCTGGAGCCTTCTTGCTGGGTGCAAGACGAAGCAGCAGCGGCGGCCGGCGATGTCCAGGCTGCCACAAACGATCCCAAAGCGGCTGGGACCGGCGCTGCTCGCAAGGCGGCGATCCACCGGACCACCACGGCCCAGTCGTGACGTCAGCGGGATCGGCGACGTCAGTCAAAAGACAAAGCAGGGCGCAGGAACCGGGACGAAGATAGCCGTTTGGCGACCGCGCGAATCGCGTTCTCACGCTGAAGTGACGGGCCCACGGCAAGGCGACAAAGTCGACCGAGCTAGGGAGACGGACGCAACCCCGGAATTCAAGGCAGTGCCTGCGGCGGCCGCCGTGCACGGCCGGTGGACGAGGCCGAGCGCGAGGACAAAGATCGACGACCGCGGATGACCCGCCTGCTGACACTTGGGCCACCCCTTTCAGCACTCAGGTGTTAAATCTGCATCAGTTACGTCAGTTGATCATCAGTTCATCTAAGGCCTTGTTTAGTTGCACCAAGTTTGCATCTTTAAAATTTGCACAGTATAAGATTCTCCATCACATCACATCACATCAAATCTTTGGACACATGTATGGAGTATTAAATGTTGACGAAATCAAAAACTAATTACACAGTTTGGTTGTACTTTACGATACGAACGTTTTGAGCCTAATTAGTCAACGATGCAATTATTACCAAATAAAAACAAAACAACACTGTTGCTACAGTATTTCGGGCGGCGCAAAATCTGGACAACTAAACACGACCTAAAAACGGAAAGGGACACAAGATAAGGAGGGAGAGTTACGTCAGCTGATCATCTTCTGACGATACAGCCAGCGTTGATGCTTCAAATGGACTGCATTCGAAGATGTAATTGCTTTCGTGCGGTGTTCAAAAGGTGCCACCAAGGGGTTCCTGAAAGACCTCTCTGTCTCTCTAGAGTGGAGTGGTTGCGCTGGTGGAATGCAGGGGTGGATGAGAGAGTGGATTTGAAGAGGGGGAAGGGCGTGGCAGAGGAACTCTGTTCGCTTGAACTTATCAGCCGGCTACATTATTTTTCTCTCACAACAAAATAGCTTCAGCCGGCTTATCAGCCGGCTTTAATACCAGCCGAACAGAATCACGGCTTCTAGCAAGCACTACTAGTGCCGCTACTAGCATACTAGGACAGTAGCACCACAAAATAAAACGCTGACGACAAACTGAGCACGGCGGATTCTTTGCAAAGCAGGCGAAAAGGGCATTTAGGTTTTTAGTTTTATTCTTCGCTGACTGTCCATCCACCCTCACAGCGAGTTTTAATCAAAGAATACAAAACGCAAACGGCCTAAGGCCCAACATTTACATCCTTGCAGCACATAGGCTGACTTACAGGCCCTACAAGATCATAGCGCGGCGCATTCGTGACACACAGTTTGTTAGTTTCCCATCCAGATCGATCTACCCTAGCGCCTCGGGTATACGAAAAGGAACTGTATCGCAAGGCATCTCAGCTCACCTATAAGGTACATAGCTCGTAGAAGATAGTGCATGAACAGTGGCCACTCAGCATATTGCCAGGAGCGAAGCCGGAGATTTTAGTCACCGGGGTCGGCCACCGCGGTCAGCGTATAAGACTCATGCTTATATATCATATTTCTCTTCTATGAAATTCAGTGATGTAATGGAACTTGCGTGAAGTCCTGTAGATTCACCCCTGATCTGCCACCGCACGTAGCTCGGCTGCACCGGAGTGTCCCCCTGCTACGCGGCCACCCACGGCATGAAGCCTCGGGGCATCACGGCGGCTGGCAGAGGCGCCGGTGGCACCGTGCTAGGGTCGGCGAGGCCCGGTGGGACGGCATGTTCTAGCCCGTGCGCTGACGGGCTGCGGTGGTACCGCAGCAACTGGAAAGGCCTGCACTTAGAGCAAGTATTATAAGCGGCGAAGAGCTGGCGAAATCCGACGTGGGAGAGAGAGAAAGTAGGAGAGAGAAGAAAGCGGGCGCTTCGCGAGACGCCGGCAAAAAGCGGGCGAAATGTACTGTGGCTGCCGCTCCCCCAGTCCAGTTCTTCCACGTCGCAGCGAAGCATTAAAGATCGGTGGAGTCCGCCACCACTGCTCAGCAGCTCAGGTGACCTGGAGCTTCTTGCAGCCGGCGAGCGGGTTGGGTTATTAACCATGCTCTTAGGGCGTTTGGTCGGTCGGTGGAGTTGTAGAAGCTGCCACTGACCATTTACTTGCAACATGCCCAGCACCGCCCAGTAGCCGTTCAGGTTCGTACACACCACCACGTTGACTAGGTGGTCATGAAGCCTTAGAAGATCAGGTCGGTTCACAAGCGGTACTAGAGATGAGTGATATCTGATGGCGTCTGTCGATGTTTGACCACCGATAGCCTGCCACGGGGGTACCCGGGACAGTATGTTCGGGTTTCAGCGTATGCGGAACTCGACGGTTAAACACAAGAGACAGTCGATTTATCCTGGTTCGGACCCTTGACTGTAGTCGAGTAATAGCCCTACGTCCAGTCGGCGTTAGCCTTTGCGTTGGATTGATTGTCAAGTGTTGTGTTGTCCAATTGTCAAGTGTTGTGTTGTCCAATTGTTCTCCTGCCTTCCTTTATATAGTCAGGGGGCCAGAGTCCTAGTCGGTTTACAATGAGAGTTCCTAGTAGGATTATGTGTAACTAGTCCTAGTAGGATTACATGTAGGGAATCCTAGTTGGACTAGGTCTTCTTCTATCTTCTTCGTGGGAAATCCCATGGGTCCCGCATCGACAAGCCCCCGAGCATTTCATGGATGAGCTTCAGAAGCCTTCTTGTTCTTCTTGGTCTTCGTTGAGTTGTTGTAAATCCGTTCCAGGTTCTTCTGAAGAGAAACCTTGAGATTGTCTTCTTTGTCTTTTCTTCGGCTGATGTGCACTTTTGGACAAAAGTGCACTCAGTGAGTGTAGCCCCCGAGCCTCTTGCTTGTTGGGACAAGAAGCCAGAGGGTCCCTATAGTCTTCTTGGTTGCTCCGAGTTCTTTTTCGGTGGGTGCAATTTTTCGTAAAAATTGCACTCACTGAGTGTAGCTCCCGAGCCTCTTGCTTTTGCTTGCAAAAGTTGGAGGGTCCAGATTCTTATCTTCAAAAAAATTTTGGGGTTATGTATCCCGCAGCCCCTGAGCCTTCTCCGAGTACTTTTCTTTAGAATAGAAATCGGATGAAGGGTCTTGAATCTGAGTTGTTCGATAGAACTATATACCCCTCCTTTTGCAGCCCCCGAGCATATATCCAGGTTATTTTGTTCAGGAAGAACTCGGATGCAGAGTTTTGGCGTATTCTTTGGTAGTCTGCTGTTGTCAGATGTAGTTGTATGGTGGTGGTTGAGTGTAAATGCCTTTTGTTCACGGGTTGTATTGTGTCGGTATATTCTTCCGAATATGCTCGTCTTCGAGTATTGTTTCCTCTCGCCTGAGTCTTCCATTATTGAGTTCTATCTTTTCACTGTGTCCTTTGTTAGGCTTATTTCGTTGGTACTCCTAGTCCATGTGCACCGCTCCTTTGATCTATAAATACCCTCCCAGAGTGCTTGTTTTCATCCATTGAACATTCTGTTGAAACCTTCGTGGTCATTAACATGGTAGTTTGTGAAGTAGAGCAGCCCCCGGGCATGTTTTGTAGTTCCTGTGTGTCTTGTCGTAGCTGGAGGAAGTCTTGTGATAGGGATTAGAGGTAGGCTAATCCCACAGCAGCATTGTACCAGGATGTACGTGGCGGTGGTTGGAGGAAGTCTTGTGATGTGGGCTTTGTTCCTTCATCTGGCAGTTCTGGGTTGATCCTCGTCGCCTGTCTTGAGACTGTCTGGCACAGATCAACACCATATCTAGCATCACATCGGTCTTGGGTAGACAGATGCCTGCCGGCCTTCTCTGCTCCATGTTGTCCTGCCGTGCTGCTGATTTCTGCCTTGGATGCACTGTGTCCGTCCTTTGAAGAAAACAGTATAGCCGATGGCGGTTTGTCCTTCCGAGTAGCAATTTGGGACACGTAGTTGTTCTAGAGCCTAGCCGTGTCCGTGTTCCTCTTTGCTTCTTTGCTTTTTGTGGTACCGAGTACGTTGGGTCTTGTAAGATTTGTAATCTTCTATTTTTGAAGTTGCTTGTAATGAAAAGAATCTTGTCTTCTGAGTTGTCATTTGTTTTTCTGTTGTAGTTCCGGTTGTTCATGAGATTCCTGAGTTCTTTCCGTAAGAACCGAGTTCTTATGTTCCTTGTGAAGTAGCCCTTCTTTTCTTCATGGTTGACGGGTTGTTTTTGCAGTAATCTGATAACTCCGTAGTAGTGCTGGATGGATAAGTCTGAAATCCGCCCGTTGAATCATACCGTTGTGTGGATTTGTGCCCTCCGTCATTTTAGCTGTGTCAGTAAATGGACCGTTGCGTTCTCACACGGTGTTTTAATGGGCCTGGTGGGCCGTTTTTATCGCTGTAAAATCTATTTAAAGACCCTTCATCTTCTCTTTCTTTACTGCCCTTCTCTTGCCTTGAAACCCTAGCTCTTAGATATCCACCGTCGCCATTGCCACCGCCATCTTAGCGTCGCCGTCCAAGCTTTCTCTTCCCCTAGTTTCTTTTTTTGCCTCCGTTAGTACATGGGTAAGAAGAAGGCCGCAAGCAAATCCCAGTCAACCTTCATGGACGAGGAGTCCTCACTCTCCGTGATTGAGAATCAGGAATTCGTGGCCATGAGGGCGGCCCAGAAGTCTTGGCCGACTCCGACAACAACCAAAGAGTAGCTTCGCGAGCTTGTCAGCGATGGCTTGATCTAGAGCAAGGCCTTTGCTGAATGGAGAGTTCTAGGCGAGCATCGGGTCCCTGCCCCCGGTCCTGGTGAGATCATTCTTATCGTCTCTTTCATTCGCGCTGGACTTTGTCTTCCTGCCTCTGCCTTTCTTCATCAATTTCTCAACTATTTTGGGATTTGCCTGAATCATCTTGCTCCTAATGCAGTCCTTCACCTTTCTGTCTTTGTTCATCTTTGTGAAGCTTTCCTTGGAATTCCCCCTTCTCTTTCTCTGTTTCGTTACTTCTTTCGCCTGAAACCCCAACCCCACCGTGAAGACACCAGTGTCCTTGGTGGTTGTGGGATTCAATTTCGCCAGGGTCTTAAGAGTAAGTTCTTTGACTATGACCTAGTTGATTCTGTAAGGGATTGGCATGCCGACTGGTTTTATGCCACCAATCTGATCCCTTCTCTTGTTGTCCACTCTGGATCTAGTCCCTTAGTCAATGACCGATGGGATAAGAACCCTGTGACGTCTGCTGAGGTTTAGGCAATCCAGCCATTCCTTGATAGGATTAGTATGCTGAAACAGCAAGGCTTGACCGGTTTTGGCATTGTCTCAAGCTTTCTTCATTGCCGAGTTCAGCCTTTGAAGGAGCGAGAGCACCTTGACTTTGAGTACTCTGGGGCTGAGGATCCTTCACGCATGGTCCCAGCCCTTGAGTTGACCGATGAAGAGGTACTCGAGCGTCTCCAGAAGATGCTGAAAGGAGCAAGCGTTGTCCCACTTACTATCTCCGAGTTCTCTGCCAACAACCCGCCTCCAGCTGTAAGTCATTTTCTCTTCGTTCGAGTACTTTCTGTATTTCTGCTGTATCCATTTTTTGCTTAACTTTTCCTTGTCTTGTTGTTTCATTCTTTTTCGTAGGAATTTGGGCGCAACTTTGTTGACCCGATCCCTCTTGATGTTCTCCCTGCCATGGCGAACACTAGGGAGAAACTTGCTGGGGCTTCTGCAACCAGTAAGTTCCCAATCTCCATAGTGTTTCCTAGGGTTTCTTCCGGATTTATTGATGTATATGAAGAATATGTTCCTCGTCTAGTCCCTCGAGGTCCTTGTTGTGTCTCGAAGAGGGGGCGAACGGATGGGTCTTCATCTGGTCTGCCTGCTTCCAAGAAGTCTCGCAAGCCAAGTACTCATCCAGGTACTCCAGTTGTAGCTAGCATGCTCTTAGGTGAACATATTTAATACTCTCTATCCCTTTGTTTTCTTGTTTTTATCTTGAACCGAGTACTTTTGTTCTTTTTTCAGCGGGTGCCCTGGTGGCCTTGGTTGAGACCGAGGGGGAAGAGGATGATGAAGTACCCCTTATCATGTGGCGGTGAGTTGTTTTCATATTCCCCTGCCGTTGAATTTCTCCTCTTTGTCTTGACTTTTAGTCTTGATCTTTTTGTAGTAATCGGACGTCGGGTATGGGTTCTTCTAAGGCTCCTGCGCCGGCTTCTTCTGAAGCTCCAGTGTTGAGTTCTTTGGTAGCTCTGGTACCGAGTTCTTCCGTAGCTCCAATGCTGAGTTCTTCCGAGGCTCCGGTACCGACTTCTTCCGGGGCTTCGGTATCGGCTATACCGCTCCTGTCGCCAAGTGGCGGGGACATTTTTGCCGCCGTGGTCCCTCCTGCGAGGTCCTCTTTTTGTTTTGCGAAGAAGAAGGTGGCTGGGTGAGTGGATTATGGCTTCACCTTTTTGCTTCTGTTCTCCTTTTCTTTGGTTCTCATTGGCGGTTTCTTTTATCAATTTTTAGTCCTTCGTCTTCTCTTGTTTCTTCGTCGACTTCTTCTGAGCCCTCCATTGTGCCACCGAGTACTGAGCTTCAGGACTCGCAGCGTACTGTTGGTGAAGTGGCTACGGGGGCGATGAAGCTTTCTGGCGACGGTGCCGCTGCAGACTTGGTTGCCCCGGAGGTGACCGTGGCCATTGCGGCGGGTCCTTCTGAGGGATTGGCCCTGGCTTCCCGGGAGATTGCTCTGGTCGTGCCCTCTTTGCCTCGGCCGGCTTCTCCTTCTCCTTCTCTTACCTCCGGTGGTCCTCCTTTTGCTGATGATGTGGTGCAGCAGTTTGATGCCACTCATCGGCTATCAGAGTTAACTACTGCCCGGGGAAGCTTGTTGTCCCTTGCGACTTCTTTTGGAGAAAAGCTCCAGGTAAGTTTTTTCACCGTTCCTTCTTTGGATGTTCGCTTTTCTTTTGTCCTCATTCTTTGTTTTTCTTTGTCTCTTTTTGCTCAGTCCTTCTCTCATGATCATATCAGCTTATTTTTCTCGTCTGAAAACGAGAAAAAGTTGTCTTCAGAAGTGAGCGCCCTGAAAGCTGATCTTGACCTCCTCCGGGCCGAGATGGAGGCTGAGCGTCAAACGCATGAGGAGGAGGAAAAATCTCTTCGTGCCCGGGTTGTTGAGACTGAGAAACAGAGGGATGCTACTTTCCAGGAGGCTCAAAAGAATTCGGAGGCCATGAAGAAAGAGTGCAACGGTATTGCAGGTTCTTTTTGTTTCCTTCTGCATTCAAATTCTCCTTTCTGCTTACTTGTTTGTTGTCTTGTCCAGCTCTCCGGGTTGAAAAGTAGAAGCTCTCGGAGGGCATTGAAGAAATGAAGACTCTTGTTTGTACGAGTCACAACAAGGCTGAGGAGGTAATTACTCATGCTGAGGAGGAACTCGTGCTTGCTAAGTTGATTAGGCGTGGAGCTGATAAAGATCTTGTGCAGGCTCAAAAAACTATTGAAGACTTGTCTGGCAAATTGGCGATGGCTACTGAAAACGGGAAAGCCTTGTGGAAATCCTTTCGTTCAGTAGCCGACATTCTCTGAACTCTAGTGGATGATGGACAATCTTGGGCTCAGTTGATTCCTCGAATTCCGACTCATTTTCAAGAGTTTGTGAAGAGGTGCGCTCAACTATGTACTAAGAATGTCCTGGCCCAAGTCCGGGTTCTTGCTCCAATGGCTCCTTTGTCCAAGATAGTAGAGGAAGCTGACAGTCAAGAATACATTAATGCCGTTGAGAGGATGGAGCCTAAAGTTGAAGACTTAGCTAGTAGGATAGTAGATAATCTTAATATTGTTCTCTCTTCTCCTAATGATGAGGCTTGATGTATTTGACTTTTATGCCCATGCCTTGTAATATGACATTATACTTCTTTTTGAATGAAGGTTTTTTGTTGAAGTTTTCTTTGCCTGGATGTCTTGTTTATTCCTTGGATGATTTGTCCAATTGGTCAGAGTTTACTTGACTTGCCGAGTACTTTGTCTTGCTTTCGTCTTTGCCTTATAAACAATTATGCGAGCTATCTTGATAAACTTTCTTGATTTGTCGAGTACTGTGTAAACAACTCGTCATATATTGTGTTGACAACCTTTCTTGATTTGTCGAGTGCTTGTCTGATTTGTCAGGTATTTTTCTGTCCCATGTAAACAACGTCATATATATAGATCTTTGTGTTCTTGGGTATCTCCAGTGTAGCCCCCGAGCCTCTTGCTATTTGGAACAAGTAGCTAGAGGGTCTTGTCTTGAAATTGCTCTGGTCTATGCTCAGGCTTAGTTTCAGTTGTTTTGCTTTTTGTTTCGGGTGTTAGCTTGTTAGCTACCCTCATCGGCGGGCTCAAGCATCTTTTCAGCTATTTTGCTCTCGGCCGGGATGCTCAGGTGTCTTCTCAGCCATTTTGGTTTTTATTTTGGGTTTTAGCTTGTTAGCTACCCTCATCGGCAGGCTCAAGTGTCTTTTCAGCTATTTTGCTCTCGGCCAGGATGCCCAGGCGTCTTTTCAGCCATTTTGCATTTTATTTTGGGTGTTAGCTTATTAGCTACCCTCATCGGCGGGCTCAAGCGTTTTCTCAGCTATTTTGCTCTCGACCGGGATGCTCAGGCGTCTTTTCAGCCATTTGCTTTTTATTTCGGGTGTTAGCTTTTTAGCTACCCTCATCGGCAGGCTCAAGCGTCTTTTCAGCTATTTTGCTCTCGGCCGGGATGCTCAGGTGTCTTTTCAGCCATTTTGCATTTTTATTTCGGGTGTTAGCTTATTAGCTACCCTCATCGGCGGGCTCAAGCGTTTTTTTCAGCTATTTTGCTCTCGGCCGAGATGCTTAGGCGTCTTTTCAGCCATTTTGCTTTTTATTTCGGGTGTTAGCTTGTTAGCTACCCTCATCGGTGGGCTCAAGCGTCTTTTCAGCTATTTTGCTCTCGGCCGGGATGCTCAGGCGTCTTTTCAGCCATTTTGCATTTAAGAAACAACTCAGAGAGAGCCATGAGACATATGTTTGCCGAAGGATAATCATCTTTATTGATCATGAATATCGATGTGTTACAATGATACATAGCGCTATCTTTGTTGGTCGTGAACGTTGATCTCTTGTGTCTTGTATATATATTTTTCCTTGAGTTGTTTTTATGCGTAGAATCTTCGTAGCTGACTGATGTGCCATGTATTGTTGACTTCTTTTCCGTCTCCAGTTATGAGCTCATATGTGCCTGGTCCGATGACTTTTGTGACTATAAAATGACCTTCCCATGGACTGAGTAGTTTTAGTACTAGGTCTCTGACTTGTAATGATCGAGACTGGGTATTCTTGTTGTAGTGGCGCCTTAGTCCTTGGAGGTATCTTGCTGATTGCAAGGTAGCGTTTACTCTGACTTCTTCTGTACTGTCGAGTTCTAATCTTCGTGTGTGTTATGCTTCTCCTTCGTCGTATTGCTCTATCCTTGGTGACGTCCAGATCAAGTCTGCGGGTAGTACGGCTTCTGATCCATACACCAGGAAGAAAGGTGAGTATCCGGTGGCTCTGCTTATTTGAGTCCGTAGCCCCCATACAACCTTGGGTAATTCTTCAATCCATTTTGATCCATAGTCTACTAATTCTTCATACAGTCTTGGTTTTAATCCAGCTAGTATGAGTCCATTAGCCCTTTCTACCTGTCCGTTGGCTTCTGGATGTGCGAATGATGCGTAATCAATGCTGAAGCCACAATCATGTGCCCAACTTTTGAATTCTGTAGTTGTGAAGGGGAACCCAAATATGTGATGATTCGATTGGGCATGCCGAAGCGGTGCATAATGTCTTGGATGAACTCAACTGCTTTGGCTGCGCTGTATTTTGCGAGTGGTTTGTATTCGATCCACTTGGTGAACTTGTCAATTGCTACAAAGATGTACTCGAATCCGCCTTTTGCTTTCTTGAGAGGTCCTACTTAATCCAGCCCCCAGCAGGAGAAGGGCCAAGCAGGTGGTATGTAGATGAGGTTGTGGGCTGGCACATGAGCTTGTCTTGCGAACATCTGACAACTTTTGCATCTTCTAACGAGTTCTTCTGCGTCTTTCAAAGCGGTTGGCCAGTAGAAACCAGTGCGAAATGCTTTGCCGACTAGTGTTCTTGAAGCGGCGTGATTTCCACAGCAACCTGAGTGTATTTCGTCTAGGATTTGTTTGCCTTCTTCAAATGAGACGCATTTTAGAAGTACTCTTGATGATGCGGCTCTTCTGTATAGCTTGTCTCCTACTAGGACGTAATTCTTGCTTCTGCGAACAACTCGTGTAGATTCCTGTTTTTCTACTGGTAACTTATTTTCTTTGATGTAATCAATAAAGACCTGGGTCCATGAATTGGAGATTATCAAGATCTGGTTGTCTTTGGCTGAGATTTCAAGGGTTATCTCACTGGGTTTTTTGATAGAGGGAGCTAATAGCTCCTCTATGAATACACCAGGTGGGACCTTCACCCTGTCTGATCCAAGCTTGGCGAGGATGTCTGCCGCAATATTAGAATCCCATAGGACATGTAGAATTTCTAATCCTTGGAAATGTTTTTCGAGTTTTTAGATTTCAGCACAGTAAGCACCCATGTTTTCTTTGGTGCAATCCCAATCTTTATTGACTTGGTTGATGACTACTGCCGAATTGCCGTATACGAGTAATCGCTTGATTCCGAGGGTAATTGCCACTCGTAGCCCGTGGATGAGAGCTTCGTATTCTGCTTCATTGTTGGTAGCTTGCCATAATATCTGAAGGACATACTTTAGTTATTTTCCATCCAGAGAAATTAGAAGGACGCCTGCTCTGGCTCCGCCTAGCTTGAGTGATCCATCGAAGTACATCTTCCAATGATCAAGGATGGCGCTTGACATGGGTTGTTGAATTTCTGTCCATTCGGCAACAAAATCAGCAAGGGCTTGAGATTTAATTGCTTTCTGCGGGGTGAAATTAATGTTGAGAGCCCCGAGTTCAACTGCCCACTTGGATATGCATCCTGTTGCGTCTTTGTTGTGTAAGATATCTCCTAGTGGGAAATCTGTCACTACGGTAATCTTGTGGCTTTCAAAATAGTAACGAAGCTTTCGTGAAGTGATTAGTAGGGCGTAGAGTAGTTTTTGCACATGCGGGTACCGGATTTTTGATTCTGACAGTACTTCGCTGATGTAGTATACTAGGCGTTGTACTTTATACACACGCCCTTCTTCTTCTGTTTCCACTACTATCGCCGTGCTGACTACAGTAGAAGTTGCTACAATGTATAGCATCATGTCTTCATCTTTCTTTGGAGGTGTGAGGACTGGTGAGGAAGTGAGGTACGCCTTAAGTTTCTTGAAAGCTTCATTGGCTTCTTCCATCCACTCGAACTTGTCTGTCTTCTTCAGTAGTTTAAAGAAAGGCAACCCTTTTTCGCCGAGTCTTGATATGAAACGGTTGAGTGCCGCCATGCAGCCTGTTAGTTTTTGTACATCTTTGATGCTTCGAGGAAGGCCCATTTTTGTTATGGCTTGAATTTGCTTGGCGCTTGCTTCTATTCCGCGATGACTGACCAAGAATCCGAGTAGTTGTCCTGAAGGAACTCCGAATACACACTTGTTTGGGTTCAATTTCCACCTCCACCTTTTCAGATTCTCAAAGGTTTGTTTTAAGTCTTCGACCAGTGTATCCGGGTTCTTTGTTTTTACAACCACGTCATCCACATATGCTTCTATGTTTTCGCCGATCTGATCACCAAGGCATATTTGGATGGCTCTTTGGTAAGTGGCTCTAGCATTCTTAAGTCCAAACGACATGGTCCTGTAGCAGTAGGCGCCGAATGGAGTGATGAAAGATGTCTTGCTTTGGTCCTGTTCTTTTAATGCAATCTGGTGATATCCGGAATAGCAGTCAAGAAAGGATAGTAGGGCGGATCCTGCTATTGAATCAACTATCTGATCAATGCGTGGCAGCCCAAACGGATCCTTTGGGTAGTGTTTGTTGAGATCTGTGTAGTCAACACACATGCGCCACTCGTCCGTGTTCTTTTTCTGTACCAAAACTAGATTTGCTAGCCAATCTGGATGGAGGATTACCCTGATGAGTCCAGCTGCCATTAGTTTTGTAATTTCCTTTTTTATTGCTGCCTTCTTGTTGGGAGAGAATCGTCGTAGTCGTTGCTTCACAGGCTTGGAGCCTTCATTGACATCAATTCCGTGCTCAGCCAACTCTCTTGGGACCCCTGGCATGTTGGTCGGCTTCCAAGCGAAGATATCTTTGTTGTCCCGAAGAAAGTTGGTGAGCGCGAGTTCCTATTTTGCTGATAGGTGCGCACTGATGGTTGCCGTTTTTGAGGGATCACCGGTGCCCAGGTCGATTTGCTTGACATCGGCTTCTTTTGGTGGTGCTAGGATGCTTGGTTTTTTAGCCAGTATCTCTAGTTCTTCTTGACTTATTTCTGCGGTAATAGTGGCTATTTCTTTTCTTCCATCGTTTGCTTGTGCTCTTGCTGCAATTTGAATTGCCTGTATGTCACAGTCAAATGCGCGCTTTAAATCACTCAGAAGAGAAAGGACACCGTTAGGCCCTGGCATCTTAAACAACAGGTACGGATAATGCGGTATTGCCATGAATTTTGCTAGTGCCGGGCGTCCGAGGATTGCGTGATATGATGAATCGAAGTCTGCAACTTCAAACTTGATGAACTCTGTACGGTAGTTTGAGGGAGTTCCAAAGGTAACCGGTAGAGTGATCTGTCCAAGTGGCATTGCTGCCTTGCCAGGTACTATGCCATAAAAAGGTGTGCTTGTTGGTGTGATCATCCCAGCGAGTTGTAGTCCCATCTTCCTTAGAGTTTCTGAAAAAATGATGTTGAGTCCGGCTCCTCCGTCGATTAGTACTTTTGTAACGGTCATACCAGCAATGGTTGTATCTAGAACTAGTGGGTAATGGCCTGTGTTTCCTATGCTGGTCCATTGGTCTTCTCTTGAAAATTGGATTGGATACTCTGACCAGTTGAGATATCTTGGTGTAGCAGGTTCTGCTGCCATGATGGTTCATAACGCTAGTTTTTCTTGATGTTTGCTTCTGGAATCTAGAACCCCGGCAAAGATTACTGCCACTGTTCCTCTAGATTTTTGGAATCCCTTGTCTTCATTGTTGTCTCCTTCTTTTTTCTGATTGTCTTCTTTATTGTTTTCCTTGCTATCTTTTCTAGTGTATCTTTCATTGAAGGTGTAGCAATTTCCGATGGTGTGCTTTCCATTGGGGTGCAAGGGGCAACGTATGTTCTCAATGTCGTCATATCTTCTGGGCTTGGTAAATTTCTTTGATTTGTCAGCCATTGCTACTGTGTTGTCTGGACCACGCTTTCTCTCCTGATGTCTGCTGTTTCGAGGAATTTGCCTATCTGGGTTGTCTCTGTTGTTTCTATCCGGGAATCTTTCTCGTGTCTTCTCCTCTGCAGTAATCATCTTTTCCACTGTTCTTCTGAATTCTTCATTGTTTCTTGGGTTTTCTTTGCAGAAGTCTTGAAATTGTCACCTGGCCATGATTTCGTGAGAGAAGGCTTCGATTACTTCTCGTTGTGTGATGTCATGTACTTGAGCTCATAGTTCGCCAAATCGTCGATAGTAATTTCTGAGACTTTCACCTCCTTTCTGTTTGAGTCCTTTTAACTCTGCGTGGGTGATTGGATGTGTAATAATTCCCGTGAAATTTTCACAGAAAGCTCTTTGTAAGTCTTCCCAATTTCTGATTGATCCTGGATTCAATTTGTCAAACCATTGGAGTGGCATGGTTTCTAGGGCCATGGAAAAGAACAAGGTCTTGATGTCATCGTCTCCTTCGGCCAATTCAATCGATTGTGAGTAAATCCTGAGCCATTGCTTTGGTTCGGTCTTGTCATCATACTTGGAGTGGTTGGACGGTTTAAACTTGTGAGGTAGTCATATTGAAGCAAGTCTGGTTGCAAAACAGGGGAATCTATCGTGCGTTCTGGCTTCTGTATATTCCGATTCTGCGCCCCCTTCTTGCCAACTGTCGTCTTGGTGAGAGTAGTTCTGTGTGGCCGTCCGAGTAGGTGCTTTGCTTATGGCCTTTCTTGGTTGTTCGACTCGGTTGTTTTGACTATAATTTCTTCGGCTCTCTCCGTTGTGACTTCCACTTGGTCCAAGTCTTTCGAAAGCAGACTTCCTTTGATTTTGATCTTCCTGTTCATGAGATGTTGCTCTTCCGTCGCGCGTCCTAAGGACTGTTGATCGGAGGAAGTCCCAGAGCTGTTCTTGTTTTTCATTGGGATATGAAGTTGCTCTGAGTTCTTCTAATGCTTCTCGGATCTTATCGTAGGGTGTATTCGCTGCTCGTCCTTCTTCGACTTCTCGCTCTGATTTTCTTCTGTTGTACTCGGCTAGATCTGACTCATATTTGATCCAAGTGTCCTTTGGCTGCTTAGCACGGCGTTGACGTCCTTGTTTCAATTTATTGTTTCTTTCTCTTGCTTGCCTTTGACTTTCAGTCTCACCATCGTGCCCCTAGATAAATGGCGATATGTTGAATTTGGATTCATCTGAAGACCTTACGTCGGGTGCTTCTGGGGGGATCAATGGTGATCGAGGACGGCGAATCATCAATACTTCTCTAGCGTGAGTTGTTCTGTCATCGTCGTTGACTTCCGTACAGCCAGAGCTGTTGATAACTTCAGTATAGGTTTCAAGGTCATAGATCGAATCTCCTTCTTGGTAGGGTAGAATCACTGTTGTCGTATCGTCGACTAGTTGGGTGCCGTTATCCTCAGGAACAATACCTAGCCAGTGAATGATGTAGTCTTGAGATGTTATGGTTAAAACGAGACCTTCCTGAGCTCCCTTCAGCGGCATTCTAAGCATGGGATAAGTGGATCCTTCGGGCCATGTCTGATAAGGTGTTGCCATGTTGTGGAATCTGAACGGAAGAGGACCCGGCTTCTTTGAAGTACTTCCAGTGAACTCCGAGTAGTATTCTTGATAGGTTGACGTCATGTTCTGGAGCTTTGTCAGAAAAGGACTCGGTTTTCCGAAAGAACTCGGATAAGACTTCGTCTTGGAAGCAGAACTTGAGTTCGAATCGGATGCGTGAAGTTGCGGAATCCGAGTTGGATTGGAAATCGCGAGCTGCGCGTATTTTCCGACAAGCTGATCTGTCGTTGTCGTTGAACTGAAAGAGTCCTGATGATGATCTGAATCTTCGAGGAGACGGCCTTGGAGCTTGCCATCGTCGCCCGCCTCGTAGATCCATGAACCGAAGATGAAGATTGATCCCTTCGAGAAGATCACGTTGTCGAGGTCCATCGAGCTCTCGGATGCAAAATAGCCGAAAGCCCCTACCTGGCGCGCCAGCTGTCGATGTTTGACCACCAATAGCCTGCCACGGGGGTACCCGGGACAGTATGTTCGGGCTTTAGCGTATGCGGAACTCGACGGTTAAACGCAAGAGACAGTCGATTTATCCTAGTTCGGACCCTCGACTGTAGTCGAGTAATAGCCCTACGTCCAGTCGACATTAGCCTTTGCGTTGGATTGATTGTCTAAGTGTTGTGTTGTCCAATTGTTCTCCTAACCCCCCATCCCAGGGGCCCTGCCCTCCTTTATATAGTCAGGGGGCCAGAGTCCTGGTCGGTTTACAATGAGAGTTCCTAGTAGGATTATGTGTAACTAGTCCTAGTAGGATTACATGTAGGGAATCCTAGTTGGACTAGGTCTTCTTCTATCTTCTCCATGGGAAACCCCATGGGTCCCGCATCGACAGCGTCCCACATCCGGAACCTGGCCCCGTTCGCTGGTTTGAATCTTGGCTGAAACTGGCTGAAAAACACTGTTCCGGCTGAATTGTTGTGAGAGAAAAACAATGTTCCGGCTAAAAAAACAAACCAAACAAGCCGAATACGGGGGTAAGCCGAACAGGGCTAGGTGGCAGCGGGAGGTGATGGGAATCATCGAATGCACAAGAATCAGTCAATTATCACAGTGTGCACTGCATTGCCTTTACAATTAGCAAAAGGGGAAATTGAAACTGACCGGAGACTAACTTACATGTTATTGTTGACCGCGGCGTGCCAGTGACCATTTACTTGTAACATGCCCAGCACCACCCAGTAGCCGTTCAGGTTCGTACACACCACCACGTTGACTAGGTGGTCATGAAGCCTTAGAAGATCAGGTCGGTTCACGAGCGGTACTAGAGATGAGTGATCTTTGATGGCGTCCCACATCCGGAACCCCTCATTCTCCATCATATATAAGAGGCCCTGCTCCACCTCAATCACGGGCACTGGCCGATGGTTTTGGAACAGCCAGCTTCGGATGCATGATGCCATCCAGCGCAGGTTCAGGTCCATCTGGGCTGCCCACTGATGCAGATCGAAGAAGCGAGCTGTTTCCTGGCTGACCACCACCATCCCAGTCCCCTGTTCTGCCAGGAAGGTGCCTGCATTGCATTGCATTGCAAGATAATGACACTCTGCATCTGTACAAGACCGATCGATGCTACGGTGACTCACACCCATCTCATCTGATGAAGCTAAGCTCTGAACAACACAGATACAAAGAAGAGACAGAAAACAAAGAGAGAGAAGCGCTGCCTGCCTGCGTGCATAGCACCGAAGGCTGACCACGAACTGAAGACCCCGCCGGCTGCTTCCAACATGTTGTGAATGGTCCTCTGCGCAGGCAGAGACAGCACGGCCGGCGACGGAGGGGGCCCAACCTGTGCTGCTGCTGCTCCTCCTTCTCGTCCTGGGACGGTCAGGTATTCCACCACCACAGGAATCGTCCTGCAGTAGGACGGCAACTCGACCAGATTGAGATTCATCCCGGCCCTCTCAATTGTTCGATCGCAGCTTCTTGCTCCTCTGTTGCCTCCGCCGGAGCCGAGTCTCCCGCCGTTCCTTTTGCCGCCGCCGCGATCCTAGTCACCGCCCTTGTGCGCCTGACGCCGCTGCAGCCGGTTCCTTTTGCCTCCGCCGCGATCCTAGTCGCCGCCCTTGTGCGCCTTCCGCCGCCGCGATCCTAGTCGCCGCCCTTGTGCGTCTGACGCCGCCGGCGCCGATCCCACCCGATCTTTTCCTGCCCTGCACAAACCGAAAACACCAGCGAGTCGAAAAGAATCCAAGCCTCTTGCTTACCTGGCGTGCGTCACGCGGCCGCCCGCCATTGCCTCACCGGAGGGAAAGCTCAAACCCGCACCGCTTCGTGCTGCATTGCAGAAACAAGAAATAAACAAAATCAAGAACAGAGCAGGCAGCAGCAACGGTGGTTCAGAAACAGGTAGAGGATCGATCGCGTAAGACAAGGATGTCAAGGATAAAGAAATAAAGGGTATTGGAAAAGTCTCCTCGGACTCCGGCGAGACAACAAAGAACTCCGGCCAAGATTGCAAGAATTCCGGCGAGACAGGACTCCGGCGAACCAAGAAAGGACTCCGAGAAAAGAGGGAAGAAGAGGAAAAAGAAGAACCCATCGGCGAGGAGGAGACCCGAGGGCATCGGTGAGCCAAGAAAGGACAAGCCAAAGGTCGCAAAAACTCGAGCGAGACAACTCCGGCGAGCCAAGAAAGCACCCCGGCTAGCCAAGAAAACAGGGCAGAGCACGAAGAAGAAGAACCAACGACAACATACAGAATATGGGTGCTGGCGCCCGCCGATTCCCTCGGGTCTCCACCACGCCAGGCTCAGCTTCTTCTTGCCCGCCGGCCTGAGCTCCTTGCACGACGCTCGCCGCCTGCCGTCCGCCTCGCGCTTCTTGCTGCTTCGTCAGAGTTGATCGGCATCGGCTCTGTCTGTATATTTAAGCGGGATGTGGGGACTGCGAATAGCCTGGTAATGGGCCGGTACGAAAGGCCAATATGGGCGGGCTATTTATATCTGTTCTAGACCCGAGAGCCCAAGGGCAAGGAGCAACGGAATCACGGAACTCTCTGTTCTAGACCCGAGAGCCCAAGGGCAAGGAGCAACGGAATCACGGAAGAAAGTCATGGACTTAGGCCTCACGGTGACTTTTTAGGTCTGTGTGCTCACGGAGACGGGGTTAGAGGAATATATGCGTTCGGCTGACCATAAAATCCGCTTATTTTTTCATCTAGAATAGTGTTTTTTTCTCATAAATTCAGCCATGAACAATAACTTTTCAGTCGCTACAGTGGGTTTTGTGTCAGCCGAACGCCCCCCATGGTGACATGCGGCCTGTTCGCTTGGTCGTATTTGGCTTATAAGTTATGGCTTATCAGCCAACGAACAATATTTTTCTCTCACACCAAATCAGCCAACAATACTTTCAGCCATGACTTATAAGCTAAATCAGCCCAAACGAACAGGGCGAAGGACGGCTAAAGGGCCATGGGCCAAAACAAGAAATCATGTTTCCGTGCGGCCATACCAGTACATTTAAACTAGTGGGCCCCCCGCGCTTTGCCGCAGGCGCTAGGAAGGGTTAGCCCTGGGCAAATTTAACCGAAAACCGAGAACCGAACTGAAAGAACCGGAACCGAAACCGAAAGAACCGGAACCGAAAAATTCGGTTCCTGACATTGAGGAACCGAAATAACCGAAGAAAATCGGTTCCTACTCTCGGTTAACCGAATTAACCGAAAGAACCGAATTACATGAATTATACTTCACTTACTTGTATTTTATAGGATTGTGTTTGGTTTATGTGTAGTGTTTTATATTTGAACTTGTGTTACTATATTGCTATTGTTTTCTTATATATTATTATTATTATTAAAAATGAATATAGTGTTGCATAAATTTGCCTTAGAACAAGTATATTTATTATTGTCTTGAGGTCTTCTGAAAAAATTCGGTTAGAACCGGAACCGAACCGAAATGACTGAGAACCGAAATGCTCGGTTCCTAATTTTTTTTTGGAACCGATCGGTTCCTGTTTTCTCGGAACCGAATTTCATCAATAACCGAGGGAACCGACCGAAACCGAACCGAGAACCGAACGCCCATCCTGAGGAAGGATTGCAATTGGAGTTGATAGTATGTTATTTGTATATACTCCTGTATTTATCGTATTTGTTGATTAACATATAGAAATATAATAGTAACCTAAAAGTGTACATGTTATGAACATATAGACAACATTGGAACTTTAGTGAGTTTTGAGAGAGACACTGTGTTGCAACCTGATGTACTGATTGTTCTTCACGCTTCATTGATAGTGGAGGCCACAACACTTCCATTTTATACAGGAACAGTCTTGAAGCATAAACTCGGAAAGATCAGTCCACGATGGCATATACATAAAATCAAATACAATTATATAGTGAGGAATGGAAAATTTGAGATATCATCTAGGAGCTAATTGTCCCATCATGTTCCTGTAGAATTAGATTAGGATAACTAATTGCAAAGTGTTTGGACAATAGATCATAAGAATAAAGGAAATGGTGAACTAAAATATTACATGGGCTTCGCTAGAACTAAAAATAATTATAAAAAAGGAAATCACCTAGAAATCTGCAAAGAATAAATAAGGCAAACAAATTAAACGATTGTTGTAAAGAGAACATGAAGAAGCCAAAAAACAAACATCAATAAATTTTCAAGTATTCACTAATTGATCTCTAGAAATTTGAGGTTACCTACCTGCCAAAGCGATCCTTGTACAGTTGTACTCATGGGTTTTAAGCAACCAACCAATATAGAAAAAGGGAGCAAATCAAAATTATTTATATCAACTTGTGGAGACTAAAAGCGGGCCACAAAAATGAAACTGGTTTCCAGTACCATTTTTTTTGATCAACTGGAAATAAAGAGTAAAATTGATTGAAATGAAGGCCACAAACATAAGGCATGCGTCAGTGGGCAACCACTAACATATATAAGTCCAGTATCCTAAAGTAAAGACGATCACGCCTTATCAAATCGAGTCAGCAAATATATGAAAGAAGGTCCAGGAAATACCAGCAGCAAGTCAGTAACTCAATACCAAACAGGAAAAAAATGGCCTACCCAGTGTAGAGAGCTCCCACTCTGTGCGGGGTCTCGGGAGTGTTAAGAAATGTGTGAACAAAAGCAAATGGGCTGGAGGCACCTGCTCTAATCCGCATAATGGTATAATCCTACAGGATGTTTAGTGCTAGCAAACCTTTTCGTATGAAGGCCATAATTAATCGAACTATTCTGTTGAACTGCGATGCTGGAGAAAGTTGGGAAGCTCCTTGTTAATCTGGTAGGATGCTGTCCACCATGGAATCTAGGAAAAAATGATTTGTAGTCAATGTAGTTAATCTTTTTTAGAAAAAATTTGCACTAAGCTATCTATGTCCCACTGGTAAAATAAATGCATGGTACTATATGTAGTGTAACTGCAGAAAACATGGTCTGCCAGTGGTGTAAGTTCCAACCTCTTATGCTAAGTGTATAATACGGCATGTGATAAATATGTAAAATTGATAGTTTTTGTGAAGAGGTTAAAACTTTGCTATAGATTGTGCCGAAAGGAATGTCCAATATAAGCAGCTGAGTCGTAGAGAGTATTAGGCAAAGTAGCAAATTAAAAGTATGACGTGAAGATTCAGGTGTGCAGTTTAGTAAAAATGGTGGTTAGGAAGAGGTGTCATGCTTTAGTCTGTATGGCAGTAACCGTGGAAAAAAATCCATGATACATTTGTAGTTATTATGATTTTCAGTAACTCAATGTGGCCACGGTAAAATAAGTCCATCATTGGATGGTAAAAGCGATAAGTGCAAACCATTGCTGAATTATGAACTTTATTGCTTTCATTAAGGTCACATTTGTTCATCCTAGGATTACCAGGAACTGGCCTTAATCTGGTGTCCATGTATTCAGCCATAGCAGTGTTATGGAATTTTAAGTTCAATGACTGATGTGCAAAGATGACTAATAGCTGTTCTGTTTAACTGATCCTTTGGTAATTAGTTTCAACCATTGATGCACTGATATAAAACATGGATGTACAGTCTTGTTGTTGCTATTAATGCTATATATGGTAAACAACTAAACATACATGGTCTGTTTCAACCATTTGATAAACTTAGAATATATGGTACTAATGCTATTATTTGGGTACAGTTAAGTTGATATACCTGATTATATGATAGTAAATATATTAGGAAGAATATTATGCAAGAAATGTCAAGTGAGGCAAAGTGTATGTAGCATGAATACCTTGGAGTAGCATTAACATCGCCGGGTTGAGATGTCCTAAAAATATTCATGTCCAGGTGGGTTATTTTCAATGAGCATATAACTGATTTAGTACTATATATCATTAGGAAGAAGAGCCGCATGTAATGATGTGGATTCGCAGTCAATCATGAACATAAGGCCACGCCTAATTTTTCGGCGCGATGGAAGATGGAAGCCTGAAGGGAAGCTCTCCTGCTCAGAGTCACACGTGTATTTCTGATTGGGGTGGTCGCTCATTGATGGAAGCACCTTGCATAGTTAAGAAGAGTGCTATTTTAGCTTGGGGTGCATAAACAGATTGAGTAGAACAATAGAGAACTGAATGGTAGAAGAGGTTCATTGCAAAAAAAAGTACTATATGTAAGGCGGTAACACATATGAGTCGAGGTGTGATGAACCTAGAATGTTCATACATTTGACCTTCTAAGCAAACCTATAAACCGTACATATTGCATATCAATGTGGATTGTAGCACAGGTACTTATACCACTAATCCTTTATGTAAGCATATGATGAAGGAAATTGAAAAAGGATAGTGAAAATTACAATTTGTAGGAAGAAAGCAAAGAAGTGTCTTTACTGAACCATGTAGTGGAAATGGGTGTGGTGTACCTGCTACCTTGTGGTGTTCAGACATGACACTTTTACTGAATCGTTTACTGTGTAGATGGATTTTTAACTGAAGGTGTAAGAATCCTCGTAATAGATCAACCTCAAATCAGCATGAACATAATTCTGAACATTAGGAGAAATTGTATTTGTGTGTTGGCATCACAGCAGGCTGAGTCGTTTCTCCTAAAACAAATAGTAATAGCCAAATGACGTTCTGAAAATAAGTAAATAATTAGGATAGTATGATTCAATAATGTATATATGTTTGTACCTGTAGCTGATACAAATATAGCCAATTTCACTGGCATGCTACAACCAAATGAGCTGTTGACTTGCACCTGGCACCAAAAAATACAGTACACAGTCTGATGAGATCGAAAGATGGGTATGTTGAATAGACCAAGCAAATATCAGATCGGACCAAGAAGACGATGGTAGGGACTGTCGCGTTGGCGGCGTTCGTGAGGGCGGACAGCCCTAGAGCACGGCGGTCGGGGTGAGGCCGGCCATCCGTAGGGCAGGTCGAAGAGACGGCGTAGATCAGTGCCAGCATCCACGCGCATGAGGAGAGGGAAGGAGAGAGGCGAAGGTGGGAGGCAGCCACCGCGCGGGTATTGGCCGTGTGGTTGTGCCGTGCCGCGTCCGCGGCAACCTGTGGGCCTCGCCCGCACCACGGCATGGCAGGAGGTGGCCACCGCCGGCGCGTGCTTGTGCAGCTGCGCTGCAGATGTGGAGGTTGTATTTATAACACCGGCTGAAAAACAAACCGTTATGTGCCTCTGCGGGGTGACCGGATGCTCCGGTCAGTACACCCCGAACTCCAGTGTTTAAGTGTTGACCGGACGCTGGCCAGCGTCCGGTCAGCACTGACCGGATGCGTCCGGTCACGATTTTGCCTCACTGGAACCTTACTGATGTCGACCGGACGCTGGACCCCCAGCGTCTGGTCACTTGCTGAGCAGCGTCCAGTCAGTAACCGGAACCTGAGCAGCGTCCGGTCAGCACTGACCGGACGCGTCCGATCAGGATTCTCCCTCTCTGGGACCTTACTGGTGTACACCGGACGCTGGCCCTCAGCGTCCGGTCACTTCCAAACGACTTCACCTTGATCAAATGAACTGACCAGACTCTGAGCCAGCATCCGGTCACACCGAAGCCAGCGTCCGGTCAGTATTTGACCCTCCATTCACTTCCAACTCTCGATCATATGTGAATGAAGTTTGCTCTATTGGATCTAAGGGCTATTTTGGAGCTACCTAGTGCTAGGTTTAGCAAGTGTGCACCACACCTAACTCACTAGACTCACCTAGGTCAAGCTATCCATCCATACCCCCCTTAATAGTACGGCCAAAGGAAAAATAAAGTCATAAACTACTCTAAGTGTCTCTCTAACTTCAATCGACACTTAGAACTAGTCCATCCTTAACCTTGTCGTCCATCCTTTGAAAACCGAAACGATTTCCATCGTAGGGGCATCACAACCATGATTGCCCAATCGATCTCCATTACCATGACCTAACTTAATTGCCTCTGCAAAACACACGTTAATCATAGTAGTCTTGTATTGTCATTAATCACCGAAACCCAACTAGGGGCCTAGATGCTTTCACCCCTGCCGAAGTCAGAGCCAGAGTCCGACCCTGGGCCCTCCACGAGGACGCCATGGAGGGATTCTGTGACGCTTTCGATCATCCCCACGAATTCGTTGTTCGTGGGGGGCGGGATCGTGCGCTGTGCCACCAAGTGGCTAGCGGTCGCCACGGTGTTGCGGAGACCGAACGGAAACGCCATCGGGGCGCTTCGTGCGGAATGTTCCAGAGAGAGGGTGAGGCGGCGTGGGTCCTCCCTGGACGGCTGGGGTCCGAGGGAGACATCGGGCTGGCACTCAAGCGTCCCGTAGCCGGAGCCGATGGAGGGGAGAGACTGGATGGCCAGATGGGCCAACGCCAACTCTCCCCCCATCGTGACGATGAAGTCCAGGTCACCGAAACGCAAGTGTGCGCCCGGGACCCAGCTGATCGCATGGTTAGCCATCTGAGGCCTAATTTTGGAACGCGCAAAGGCCCCTACCTGACGCGCCAACTATCGGTGTTTTGAACAAACACCGGCTATTAAATTTATAATTGTTGCGCGTTAGGCTCGGATGGTGCACTAAAGGACACAAGGTTTATACTGGTTCGGGCCGAATGTCCCTACGTCCAGTTTGCCGCTGCTCGTGTTATCAGTGTCGTGAAAAGGTTCATAGTAGGGGGTACAAACGGTCGAGAGAGGGAGAGGTCCTAGGTCTCTGATGGAATGGTCAAAAGGACACCAAGAGCTCGGTCACTGCTTGGTTGTACGCGTGATGTGTTGTGTGTGTTGAACTGATCCGTCCAAAGTCGGTCCCCTTAGTGGGGGGCCCTGCCCCCCTTTTATAGACTAAGGGGGGAGCAGGGGTTACAGATGGGAGAAAGAGGAAAATACCAAAGGTATAGAAGGTCCTTAGAGGGAGCCGTGTCTTCTTTTTTCCCCGTGCCTGCCCTGCTTAACATGGCAGACCGTGTCAGAGGTGGCGTGTTTGCTGATCCTCGTTGGCCATGCCCTGGCCCCATTTAGCAAGTGTGTGCGTCCCATCCTACGCCGGTGGATGGTGCGGCGTGCTGGAGAGCCGAGCTATGACCCCTCGGGGAGTAATCAGGGAAGTGACCATACATCCGTCACTGTAGATGATGTGAGTTCTGTCTTGGACCGTAGTGGCTATCGTATGCCTGTGTTAGTATCCGCGCCCAAGGGCTGAAGGCGGTGCCTACTACACCGTGGGACAAAAGTCGGCGCCCACAACACTATTCAGGCACTGTTATGATGGAAAGGGCCTTAAAGCGTCCGTCCCATCGTATTCTGACGGTACCTTCCTGCAGGCGCACAGGGCATGGCCCTCGATATCATGGTTGACTCGAATGTCCTGTCATGCCATGTGCTCGTCTTTATGAAGGATCATGGTGCAGTCGTGGGGTGAGGCGGAGCTAGCCCTCAGTCGTCGGGCGAGGTCGAGCCCGCCCTTGGGCGTCGGGCAAGGCAGAGTCTTGCCTTTAGCCGTCGGGCAAGGCGGGGCCTAGCCCTCGGACGTCGGGCAAGGCGGGGCCCGCCCTGGGACGTTGGGCGAGGCGGAGCCCGCCCTGGGACGTAGGGCGAGGCGGAGCCTAGCCCTCGGGGGTCGGGCGAGACGGAGTCTAGCCCTCGGTGGTCGGGTGAGGCGGAACCAGTCTTCCGTCGTTCGGGCAAGAAGCGTAGTAGTGCTCTTGTCTGACCGAAAGTGTCAACATTCGATGGTTATTAGTTCCACCTCATTGGGTACCCCGGTATTAGGTCCCCGACATATCCGTAAGTCCAATTCCCCCTCCTCTTTTATTCTGCTCGATGATTTGCCACTGGGGTTGGACTAGATCTATATTGGTTCAAAAGCAGTAAAATGTAACTACATCCTTTGGATTGTTAGATCTTTCATTCGCTCTCGTGGCAGCCAAATCGTCAGTGCTGCAATTGTTAATGAAATGTGTGCAGTGTGTGGTGGGGGATACCGTCTGACAAATATAAATTGTTATTTAAAAAGATAAATCACTCTCAATTCAGCTACAAATATAATAAAGGGAATAATTGAAATGCTAGTCGTTTCTGGGTTATTGAGTTAACAGTAAGATAAAGCCTAAATGCCAGACTTACATCACTGCTGTCATCTTCCTGGAGTGACTGCACAAGTGTCTTCTTGATTTCACATGTTATTGTGATCACAAGCAGTGGATTTTTTTATTGACAACCTGATAGTACATATTTCACATGTTGGTGCCTAGTAGAATGAATGCTCCACATGCAGAAATGAAAAATATTTCCATTTTGAGAGTTCATTGATGAGAGCCTTGGAGTGCAGGAGCCAAAAACTATTTTGATTTGCACCTGCTACTTCTAGTACCAACTGTTCATATTTCCAACTAAAAGTATGTGGTCAGCTAATAGCTAATGAATTACAGATTAATTTGTTTCCCGTCCCTGGCATCAAGCTTACACATTTCATACAAAAGCATGTGTTACACGGAAGTACAGGCAAGGAGGGAGAGCTAATGCAGTTCCTCCGCTTGTGATCCATAGGGGGGCTGCAAGGATTTTTGCTCTTAGATGTAAGCTTACCTGCAATCCTTTTTGTGTTTGCTCTATTATACTTTTTCATATTGTCATCTGATTTTAATTATTGCCCCGAGGAAGATTAGTTTTTCTTTTGCCGCATCTGACAGAGACTACAATTATTTTCTATACAAGTAGTGGCAGATTCAGCTCTTTTTCCAATAATATTAGTAGTGGTGAGTTCTGTGGTGAAGATGCCTACTATAAGTAACAATCGTGGATGCATGATAGTGTACTGGACTACCTAGGCTCTCAATATGCTTCTGTCTTCTTTCAAATAAGTGTATCTACAATTGTTATGGATTTCCATCTTAACAACCTTAAAATAGATAATAATTATATTCTGAAATAAGAGGCTTTTTTATGTCCCTTGACTCCTTATAGCATATATATGGTCTATGGTCTATTTCAATACAACTTGGCGCTAATTTTTGCAGCCCTCCTAGTGGAGTATGAAAGTTTTATTCATGTATGGTATATGGTCTATGGTCTATGTTCATGCTTACGGTCAAACCTAGTGGAGTATGAAAGTTTTATTCATGTATGGTATATATTTATCTTGTCTCACACATGCAATCTCTTCTCCTTTGTGCAGAATCAATCGGCGGCATCGAACGATCCTCATGCTTCAGCGAATCCTTCACCAAATCAGTCTCATTGGCCATCTTGGTGATGATACTTGTGGTTGTTAATGGTACTTCTATTTGCAATTGTGGTTGTAGATGATGGAGCACTTGGATTACTTGTGAACTTATTTGTGATATATTATGAGACATGTGACGTTTGTGATATATATGTGGTGTTGGTGATATATATGTGCTGTTGATGATATATATGTGATGTTGGTGATGTTTATTATATATATCTTCTGTTTGTTTGGATGGGATGTAAAAAACAAATAAAAAAGGCTGTTTTCAGTCACTTTGCCGAGTGCAATGGCCATGACACTCGGCAAAGTGACTATCTAGGAACATGCTTTGCCGAGTGCAAAGGCCATTGCACTCAGCAAACATCACAGATTTGCCGAGTGTCATGGGCCAGGCACTCGGCAAAGGTCGCCTGTTTGTCGAGTGTCTTGACAGGACACTCGGCAAATAGGCTACCTTTGCCGAGTGTCTTGCTGGTGGCACTCGGTACAGTGGCCACCTTTGCTGAGTGTCTGAGTCAACGGCGCTCGACAAAGCGGCGACCTTTGCTGAGTGCTTGACCTTGACACTCGGCAAAGCCGCCGTCACGGTGGCGCTCGCTGTCACGGCGACTTTTCTTTGCCGAGTGTCAGATTAGCACTCGGCAAAGGCTTTGCCGAGTGCCCGATAAAGTGCACTCGGCAAAGAGGTCTTTGCCGATAAACTGTTTATCGAGCGCCCTTTGCCGAGTGTAACACTCGGCAAAGGCTTTGCCGAGTGTATATCGGCCTAAGAAGTTGAATCCGGTAGTGAGCCAACACATTTACAATATAGACATTGGCATGCCGGGACCTTAATTAGGCAAAAAGATTGAACTAATAAGAGCTGCAATTATTAAACAATGATTAGGCAATGGAATTCAAACCCCCCCCTGTAGTTCGAGTTACACTTTACCTGCACACCAAACTGAAATTTAATGATAAAAAACAGTATGTTGCTTCTGTACCAGCAAAGACTACACAATTCATCCAACCAAAGTGCTGCAACCTAACAGTGAGGAGCACAAGTGAGCCGAGCTGCTGCTGTTGGGATGGATCAGCAGAGAAGGGAGGGGGGGGGGGATGAGAGTAGAGCATTGCGACTGATAGGGATGTACAGGTGAAGAGGACTACCAGAAACCACCTGGATCCATTGGAGGCTGCCATAGTCGCTGTCCACCTTGATGGATCCGGCCGTGGTTGCCGACTCCCACACTCTCCTGTATGTCTCTGGCCGTGGGCACCGTAATTTGACCCACACACAAGAACTCGCTGAGGGAGAGGCTAGAGAGTGGAGGCCAGCGCGCCGTCGGTAGGAAGGCCCAGGTGAAAGGTCCTAATATGGCTAGAGGGGGGGGGTTAATAGCTTATTTAAAAATCTATAAATCGACTAGAGCAATTTGATTAGTATGACAAATAGTGAAATGCAAACTTGCTCTAGCTCTACAAGGGTTGCAAGCCACCTATCCAATAATTCTAGTTGCAATGATTGATAGACACACAACTTGCTATGATACTACTCACTAAGAGCTCTCAATCTTGCTACTCTAAAGAGCTCCACTAAATGAACTTAAATAGCAAAGCAAGCTCTCAATTCTAATTATACTAAAGAGCTTGCCACAACTAGTTTGCAAGAATATAAATGAGTGAGTAGGATGATTATACCGCAGTGTAGAGGAGTGAACCAATCACAAGATGTATATTAAACCAATCACCGGGAGAATACCAAATGGCAAGAGACAACCGATTTTCTCCCGAGGTTCACGTGCTTGCCAACACGCTATGTCCCTGTTGTGTCAACCAACACTTGGTGGTTCGGTGGCTAAGAGGTGTTACACAAACCTCATCCACACGATTGGACACCGCAAGAACCTACCCACAAGTGAGGTAACTCAATGACACAAGCAATTTACTAGAGTTACCTTTTTGCGCTCCGCTGGGGAAGGTACAACTCCCCTCACAATCATAGGAGACGGCCACGAACAATCACCAACTCATGCCGATCCTCCACCGCTGCACCAAGCCATCTAGGTGGTGGCAACCACCAAGAGCAACAAGCGAAATCTACAGCGAAACATGAATACCAAGTGCCTCTAGATGCAATCACTCAAGCAATGCACTTGGATTCTCTCCCAATCTCACAATGATGATGAATCAATGATGGAGATGAGTGGGAGGGCTTTGGCTAAGCTCACAAGGTTGCTATGTCAATGAAAATGGCCAAGGGAGTGAGCATGAAATGGCTATGGGGCTTAAATAGAAGTCCCCATGAAATAGAGCCATTGTACCCCTTCACTGGGCACTGATCGGGGTGACCGGACGCTTCGGTCATGTTGACCGGACGCTAGACCCAGCGTCCGGTCGCCCGATGATAGCCACGTGTAACATTGCGTTCAACCGAAGCCGCCCGATCTCAACGGTCAGGACACGATCGGACGCTCCGGTAGAAGTGACCGGACGCTGAACCCCCAGCGTCCGGTCATTTCCAGTAAGCTCCTAGAGATGGCAAATCTTGACCGGATGCGTTCGGTCGATCTCGGTACAGCCACGTCGGCTCTGACCGGATGCTGCCTTCCAGCGTCCGGTCAGTCTGAGACCCAGCGTCCGGTCACATGACCGACGCTAGGTCTTCACTGCCACGCCTGACCGGACGCGCCAGTCCCCTGAGACCAGCATCCGGTCACTTTGTGAATCAGCGAGACTGACCCTCTTTCATCTCTATCTCCTTCACCCTTGCTCAAATGTGCCAACCACCAAGTGTATCACCTTATGCACATGTGTTAGCATATTTTCACAAATATTTTCAAGGGTGTTAGCACTCCACTAGATCCTAAATGCATATGCAATGAGTTAGAGCATCTAGTGGCACTTTGATAACCACATTCCGATACGAGTTTCAGTCCTCTTAATAGTACAACTATCTATCCTAAATGTGATCACACTCACTAAGTGTCTTGATCACTAAAACAAAATGGCTCCTACAATTTATACCTTTGCCTTGAGCCTTTTGTTTTTCTCTTTCTTCTTTTCCAAGTTTAAGCATTTGATCATCATCATGCCATCACCATTGTTATGATCTTCATCACTTGGAGTAGTGCTACCTATCTCATTATCACCTTGATAAACTAGGTTAGCACTTAGGGTTTCATCAATTAACTAAAACCAAACTAGAGCTTTCAATCTCTCCCTTTTTGGTAATTGATGACAACCCTTATACAAAGATATGAATTAAAGTTCAATTGAATCCATGTTGCTTGCCCAAGCATATTTACCATTTGTAAAAGGATATGGACAAGTTTCATGAACTCCATATGGTAGCAATTGCTCCCCCTACATATGTGCTAAGAGTTTGGATTGTAGCTTGCACATATGATTAGATAGGAAATATAGGAGACAATCTCTACCAAATGATGCTAAGGTATAAGAGATGGACCTTTGAAGCGTGATACCAATCGGAGTGCACCAATATACCATCCTTAGCATCATGGTTAGCTAGATACCACTTGTAAATACTTTGAAATGAAATCACTAGATAACCTATTCATGCTAGATTTTCATTTCATCATTCAAATTTACAACTAGCATACATCACACAAGCATGGATATTTAAATTTAAAACTTGTGCCATGCAAGAAAACATATGTAATGCACATTCAAATGCACCATACAAGTTTATGAGCTTGCTCCCCCTATTTATGTGCATTTTTATTGATCCCCTTACAATGTCATTTCATTTGATTGCTCCTCCTATCTTAGTATCTTTGTGAATTTCTCTCCCCCTTTGTCAACAATTAGCACAAAAGGTGATCTTAAATTAGAGATAGGTTGGGTGAAACCATGTGAAATAAGGATCATTTGTCCAATTTGGTTCAATCTAGAGCACTTGCAAAAGATATTTAACTCAGTTTGATCCAAGGACAAGCTTCTTCACACCTCCAATAAGGGTTATCTTGTACCATGTTGAGTTAAACACTCATAGCTTATTTTCTAGATTAAACACTAGGTTTACAAGCCCACAAACATGTCATATGCTACCACTAGATTATTTCAAACATATAAGCAATAGTGGTACCATACAAGCATGAAATTCAAATGCTTTTCATGAATGAGCCTATTAAATGCAAAAGATGTTTAGATGCACTAATCATGTCCTTAGCAAGGATGTATGCCATACCAATCAATTTTTACCTTGAGTTGCTCGAAGGAGAGGCATGTCATATAATGGAAGGTGCATCAACACATATTGGAGAAGTCAAGTATGTTCAATTCATTCCTTAGCTTGCAAAACCTCTTCTCATCAAGTGGCTTGGTGAATATATCGGCAAGTTGATCTTCGTGCCCACACTCTCTATGCAAATGTCCCCTTTTTGTTGATGATCTCTTATGAAATGATGGCGGACATCAATATGCTTTGTTCTTGAGTGTTGAACCGGGTTGTTGGTGAGCTTCATGGCACTTTCATTATCACACAACAATGGCACTTGCTTGAATTTGATTCCAAAATCACTCAAAGTAGCCTTCATCCAAAGTAATTGAGCACAACAACTACCGGCCGAAATGTATTCCGCTTCGGCGGTTGAAAGTGCTACAATATTTTGCTTCTTTGATGACCAAGATACAAGTGATCTTCCCAATAGTTGACATGTGCCCGATGTGCTCTTTCTCTCAACTTTGCATCCCACATAATCGGAGTCCGAATATCCAATCAACTCAAATCTTGCTCCTTTGGGATACCATAATCCAACATGTCGTGTATGCTTCAAGTACCTCAATATTCTCTTAGTTGCCTTCAAATGACTTTCTCTTGGTGAGGCTTGAAATCTAGCACACATGCATACACTAAACATCACATCCAGCCTTGATGCGGTCACATAGAGTAGGCTTCCAATCATAGACCGATACATCTTTTGATTCACCATGTTGCCACTAGCATCACTATCCAAGCTTCCACTTGTCCCCATTGGTGTACTAATAGCTTTAGCATCATCCATTCCAAACTTCTTGAGCATGTCCTTGATGTACTTGCCTTGACTCACAAATGTGACATTCTTCATTTGCTTGATTTGAAGACCAAGGAAGTAGCTAAGCTCTCCAATCATGGATATTTCAAACTCACTAGCCATCATCTTGCCAAACTCCTCACAAAATTCTTGATTTGTTCACCCAAAGATGATATCATCAACATAGATTTGCATCACAAACAAGTGATCTCTCCAAGTTTCTTGGTGAAGAGAGTGGTGTCAACCTTTCCCATCTTGAATCCCTTAGAGAGTAGAAAATCCTTCAATCTCTCACACCATGCTCTAGGTGCTTGCTTTAATCCATACAAAGCCTTTCTTAACTAGTAAACATGGTTGGGTTTCTTTTCATCTTCAAAACCGGGAGGTTGCTCAACATACACAAGCTCATTGATGTACCCATTGAGAAATGCACTCTTCACATCCATTTGGTACAAACTTGATGTTGTGGGCACAAGCATAGGCTAGCAAGATCCTAATTGCTTCCAATCTTGCAACCGGGGCATATGTTTCTCCAAAGTCAAGACCTTCAACTTGAGTGTAACCTTGAGCCACTAATCTTGCTTTGTTCCTTATTACTATCCCATCTTGATCTTGCTTGTTCCGAAAGACCCACTTGGTTCCAATCACATTATGATTCTTAGGCCTCTCAACTAACTCCCATACTTGGTTTCTTGTGAAGTTGTTTAGCTCTTCATGCATGGCATTGACCCAATCAACATCATTCAAAGCTTCATCTATCTTCTTAGGTTCAATGGATGACACAAACAAGAAATGTTCACAAAATGAAGCCAATCTTGATCTAGTTTGCACTCTCCTTGTAATATCACCAATGATAGTGTCCAATGGATGATCTCTTGCAACATTGGTTGGTTGAAGCACTTGCACTTGATTGCTAGCATTTGATTGATCACTTGGTTGAGATGATGAACTAGCCACTTGTTGTTGATCTTGCACTTTGCCATCACAAGTACTTGCTTGAATTTGATCATGAGAACCACTAGCTTGCACATTTGAGTTAGAGACTACTTGATTCTTGTTATCTTCAACATCAATCACCTCTCTAGGCCTTATCTCTCCAATGTCCATGTTTCTCATTGCCTTGACCAATTGAGTGCCTTTTACATCATCTAGATTCTCATCTTCCTCTTGGGAACCATTTGTTTCATCAAACTCCACATCATGAACCTCCTCAAGAGTACCACTAGCCAAATTCCAAACTCTATATGCCTTGCTAGTAGTGGAGTAACCAAGCAAGAAGCCTTCATCACATTGCTTTTCAAACTTGCTCAATCTAGTGCCTTTCTTCAATATATAGTGTCGACGAAATATGGTCGGTAGTCTACCTAGGGGTATGCCCAAGGTAGTAGATTATCGGCAGACAGGTGCGCAAGCTATGAACGAGGTGGTGACGCAAGATAGACACGAGGTTTTATCCAGGTTCGGCCACTGTGAAGGCGTAATACCTACGTCCTGCGTCTGATTGTATTGCTGTATGTAAATGAGATGATTTTTTAGAGGGGTCCCCTGCCCGCCTTATATAGTCTGGGGGCAGGGTTACAGATCTGGAAACTAATCCCAACCAGTTACAATTGCCATAGGTGGCCGGATAAGGATTCCTATTCTAACCGACCAGGATCTTGCTTGATCTCCAAGTCTGCCTTGATTCCTTGCGCGGGACTCCGAGTAGATTGGCTGGGCCACGCGTCGTCTTCTGGTGGGTTGGACCCCCTAGTCCGGGCCGGCCCAAACCTAGCCATAAGGGTATAGGGGTTAATACCCCCACAGCTAGTCCCCGAGCACCATGTATTATGTTGCGACACGCCGTTTGATCTTCTTCGGCTAATGCGGACTGTCTTCATGTCATCTCCAACTGGTTGAAACATTGACCAAGCAAATGTGTCAGTATTTTGGTCAGCACAGAGAGCAGTAGACCACGATTATAGCCGAAGATTCCGGTTGTCCGAAGAATGCATGGTGCTCTAAAGAAAAAAGAAAAAGATTTCTTTCCTGATCAAGTGTGCCCACTTGTATTTCTGAAAAGAAATGTAAGTGACCCTTGTACAGGAGTAGTTATGGCCAACAGTCAGAGCGTAGGGGTCGATAAAATAAGCACATTCACCGCAAGGTGAAGTGTGCCCACTTAGTCCCCGAGCCTGATAGTAGGCGACGTAGGCACGTGGTGCCAGGGTCTAAAAAGAATTCCTAGTTAAGTTAAGAATCCAATCGTCGTACAAGTGATACGAGCTGCACCGGCAGGTGCATCGTACCGATGTAGTCCCCGAGCTTGCTGGAAGGTGAGGTATCAGCCTTGTAGCAAGGTCTAAGTGAGAAAAAAATAAATGCCTCTCAACTGTATGTGAGTACAAATCACATGTAGCCGAGGAGAGCGGTCCCCGAGCAATGGTCGAAGAGTGGTCGGGGCAGTCCCCGAGCGCAGCATGGGAAAAACGACGAATCCCAGAGAATAACCGTAGTCGGGATAGTCCCCGAGCACAAAGGTAGTCGGGACAGTCCCCGAGCACGAGGGCGGTCAAGACAGTCCCAAGCACGAGAGTGGTCGGAACAGTCCCCGAGCACGATGGTGGTCGGGACAGTCCCCGAGCACAAGGATAGTCACGACAGTCCCCGAGCATGAGGATGGTCGGGACAGTCCCCAAGCACAAAAAGTGTGGCAAAAAACCATATGCCACTATTACTATTATTTTATGTATTTATTTATTTATTTGTTCTGACAAGTCCGGTCTGACACGTCTGGTCAAAAAAGTAGATGGCTATAGCACGTCATACTGCCTTTTTGTCTTGTCAAGCAAACAGTTGCGTGGCACCTATTAGTAGGTGCGTCAGCGTGGGCCCTCCCACACTGGCAACGAAGAGGCGCATATATTGGCGTAGATCTCGAGGCTGAGTAATACTGCAAATGTGAAAACAACCGTCTGCGGCGCGTGCGGTTTGCAGTTATAAAAATCAATGCAAAGAAGCATCTGGAGGCCATGATGAAAGACCGTGACGGTTGGAAGGCGCAATGCCAAGAGATCACCAAGGACTATGACACTTGGAAAAGCCAGTGCCAGGAGGTGGCAAAGGGCATTTTGCCGGTCCTTAACCTCATCGATCCGGCGCTAGCAGAAGATGTGCCAAGGACGCCGCAGCTGGGATTGATCGAGAGATGCCAAAGGGCATGGGGATGGTTCCAGGAGTTCGTGAAGGAGGCGGGAGAGTACGCAGGCGCACATGTGCTAAGCATGGTACATGCTCACTACCCCCTGATCGACCTCAAGCGCCTGAAGGCTGGATACCCGAAGGAGGTAGATCCAGACAAGGCCGAGGAGCTACGGATGACCCAGCTGGGGTTGTCGGCGAAAATAATTGGCGATATTAACCTATGTGGAGGTGTGACACCACCTGTACAAGGAACGCCGTCAACAAGTCAGCTGGGAGCGCCGTCATCTTTAAGCCAACCGGCGAAGCCTGCGGTCTCGACCAGCCAGGCATCGGCGGGGCCATCTTCTTCAGCTCGATCAATGCCAGAGTTTCCGAGACCCGAGCACGATGTCAGGCCTAGCAAGCAGCAGGCGCCGCGTGCCCCGACTAACCAATAGTGTAGGCTATAGCTATAGAAGAAGATGTAGTTGGGTTATTGTAAACTTGGACCTTTTTAGGCAAGCTTGTAATAACGCAACTGTATATCAACATAAGCTTGTTTGTTTTGTAGAAAACGTGTTTAAGCTCAGATATCATGTTGGTGTAACTAAGTTAGAACGTGTTGGCGTTCTATTTAGTTGTACCGGTTTAGTCGACACGTCATCCTGAAAATTTTGTACGGCCCTGGTTTGACTTGCTTTTGGAGTGTGAGGTGCGTAGCTTGTGCACACGTAGAAACACACAAGTCAAACCAGAGAGCACCTGCCGATCACCCGTAGCGTAGAGAGCGGATCCCATGCACGTGCCGGGGGGAACCGGAGACAGGGTCTGCTCTAAAAACCCGAGAAGGAATGGTGGTCGGTTTTAACTGATAGAGTTAGAATAACAATAGACTTCGAAAGTGACACATTAGAGTGGTCGGAGAAATCATAATAGCTTTATTGAAATAAATCAAAAGTACAAGAGGGGTACATATCTTAGTAGCTAAGCATAGAAACGCCTAAGCTTGTCGATGTGCCAGGAATTGGGTACGTCTGTGCCATCTAGGCGAGCTAACCTATAAGATGTAGGGCGTGTAACCTCCTTGATCATGAAGGGTCCTTCCCATGGGGTTGCGAGTTTGTGGACACCAGCCTTGATTCGTCTTCCACTTTAGGACCAGGTCCCTCGACCACGAAAGAACCGCTCCTTGACGTTCTTGTTGTAGTACCTGCGCAAAACAGCAAGGTATTTGGCTGTACGTACGCAAGAATCGAGCCGCTTCTCTTCTGCACTATTCACTTCTAGCTCCCACACTTCATTGGCCTTGTCTTCGTCGAAGTTCTCTACCCGTGCTGATCTGAAGGCTATATCTGCTGGGAGCACTGCCTCAGCGCCATAAACCATAAAGTATGGTGATACGCTGGTATTGCGACTCGGCTGGGTTCTGAGACCCCAGACCACGGCTGGTAACTCTTTGAGCCATCTTCCAGGAGCTTGGTCATTCTCTCTGTACATCCTCTTCTTAAGTGTGTCTAGGATCATACCATTTGCCCACTCGACCTGTCCATTAGCTCTAGGGTGTGCCACCGAGACGTATTTTACTACTATGCTCCTTTCATCGCAGAAGTCCCAAAAAGCGTTCCCGGTGAACTGAGTACCCTAGATCAGTGATGATGCTGTTGGGTATGTAGAAGCGATGGATGACCTGGTCGAGGAACGCGATAGCCTTTTCTGAAGATGCCTTGACCAGGGGCATGTACTCTATCCACTTGGAGAATTTGTCGATCAGCACAAAGACGCATGTAAATTTTCCAGGGGCCGGTTTGAAAGGCCCGATCATATCCAGTCCCCAGCATGCGAAGGGCCAAGAGGCTGGTATAGTCTGAATCTCGTGTGCTGGTACTGTGGATTCTCTTGGCGAAAAACTGACAACCTTCATAATGGCGGACTAGCTTCTCTGCATCGGCTACGACTGATGGCCAATAGAACCCTGCTCGGAAAGCCTTGCCGACCAGCGTTCTTGAGGCCGCGTGGTTGCCGTAGGAGCCATAGTGGATTTTGTCTAGGAGATGTTCACCATCCTCCTAGGTTATACACTTCATTCAAGATTTCCTCCTTCGCGTTCTTGCGCCACAATTTGCCATCGACGAGCAGATACTGCTTACTGCGACGCATTAGGCATTCGTTTTCTGTCCGATCGGTGTAACCGCTACCATCTGTCAGGTACTTGATGAAAGGTACTCTCCAGTCAGGCTTCTTAGTGGTCGGAGGTGGTTTGGTGGTGTTTGACGCCGGAACCGTAGCCACCAATGGCTGGTCTGGAGGCTTGTCGACCGTGGGATCTTCTTCTTTGATGGAGGGACGTGAGCAGGTCTTGAACAAATACGCCATGTGGGACTTTGGCTCAGGATGATCCTAACTTTGACAGCGCATCTGCTGCTTGATTTTTGTCCTGGACCACATGTGTGTACTCGATGCCATAGAACTTGCCTTCCAGCTTTCTGATCGCTTTGCAGTATGCGTCCATCTTTTTCGCTGGTCGTATCCCAGTCCTTGTTGAGCTGGTTGATGACCTAGTGCCGAGTCTCCGTAGACATAGAGACGCTTGACACCGAGCTCGACCGCAATGTGCAGACCATGTAGGCATGCTTCATACTCGGCGACGTTATTAGACGCCGGGAAATAAATCCTGATGATGTATCGGAGCTGCTCCTTGGATGGTGATACGAAAAGGACTCCTACTCCTGCGCCATCGATGTTGAGAGAGCCATCGAAGTACATCTTCCAATACTCAGTGAGGCCCCTGAGAGGCAGGTGTGCTTAAGTCTGTCCACTCGACGATGAAATCGACAAGTGCCTGAGACTTGATTGTAGTACGGCTTGCAAATTCCAAGGAGAAAGGGCATAGCTCCATTGCCCATTTGATGATGCGCCCGTTTGCATCCTTGTTGTGAATGATGTCTCCCAGAGGGTACTCGGTCATGACCACCACACGATATCCGTCGAAGTAGTGTTTCAACTTTTGGGATGTAATTAGTATAGCGTAGATCAGTTTCTGAATCTGTGGGTACCTGGTCTTGGATTCGCTGAGCACCTCACTTATGAAATAAATTGGTCACTGTACCTTGTAGACGTGGTCGGGCTCGTCGCGCTCGACCACCACGGTAGTGGAGACCACTCGATTAGTTATCGCAATGTAAAGCAGGAGGGTTTCATCTTCTCTGGGAGTAGTGAGGACCGAAGGTGATGTAAGGAATTGTTTCAGCTATGTAAAGGCAACGTCTGCTTCCTTCGACCACTCGAACTTCTCGGATGCTTTGAGCAGCTGGAAAAACGGTAGTCCTTTTTCGCCTAATCTGGATATAAAACGACTGAGGGTGGCCATGCATCCGGTAAGCTTCTGAACATCCTTTACCTTTTTGGGCGGCTTCATGTCCAAGATAGCTTTTACTTTCTCTGGGCTAGGGCGTATGCCATCATGACTGACGACGTTGCTGAGCAGTATACCAGATGGAACACCAAAAATGCACTTCTTTGGGTTTAATTTCCATTGGAATGTGTTAAGGGCTGCAAAGGTACGTTCTAAGTTGTCGACAAGGATGTATGCTTCCTTGGTTTTAACAACTACATCATCAACATAAGCCTCGACGAGGTCGTCTTTTATCTCGTCTTTGAGGCAGGCCTGTATGGCGCGTTGGTAGGTAGCCCTAGCGTTCTTGAGCCCGAATGACATGGTCGTGTAGCAGTAGGCGCCGAAGGGCGTGATGAAGGATGTCTTGATCTGGTCATCCTTTTTTAGAGCGATCTGGTGATAACTAGAGTAGCAATCGAGAAAGGCAAAGCAGCTCGCAATCGGTAGTTGAATCTATGACCTCGTCTATGCGAGGTAAGCCGAAGGGGTCTTTAGGGCAGTGTTTCTTGAGATCAGTGTAATCAATGCACATTCTCCATTCCTTATTCTTTTTGCGTACAAGAACCAGGTTGGCTAACCACTCCGGATGATACACTTCTTTGATAAATCCGGCTGCTAAAAGCCATGTAACTTCTCCCCTAATAGCCTCCTTTTTACCGCGAGTGAACCATCATAGCTTCTGCTTGATGGGTTTGGCCTTGCCATCGACATTTAAGGAGTGCTCGATCAAGTTCCGAGGTACACCGGGCATGTCAGCGGGTTTCCATGCAAACACACTCACGTTGCTCCTCAAGAACCTGACGAGCGCGTCTTCCTATTTAGGATCCAGGTTGGCCCCGATAAGGGCCGTTTTGCTGGGATCACCGTCGACCAGCTGGATCTCTTTGTGCTCTTTGGACTTGATGTTCTTGCATGGGGCCTTGAGCTCTGGGATCTCCAGGTGGTCGGATAGGGTCTGCTTGGTGTTGAGCATGGTCTCGGCCATGCGAATAGAGAGGTCGTGAGCCTCTACTATTTTGAAGCTGTCATCCTCGCAGGTGTAAGCTGCGTATACGTTGCCCCTGAGAGTTAGAACCCCCTTCTTAGTAGGCATCTTGAGCACCAAATACCTATAGTGAGGTATGGCCATGAACTTGGTGAGCGCTGGTCGGCCAAGGATAGCATGGTAGGTGCCTTCGAAGTCAGCGACCACGAAGTTGACGTAGTCGGTGCGGAAGTGGTCTGGGGTACCAAATTGCACAGGTAGCGTGATCTGCCCGAGAGGTGTGGAGCTCTGTCCGGGGAGAACACCCCAGAACTGTGCCTCGTATGGCTTGAGATCAGCCTGGGTTATCTTCAAGGCTGGCAAACTATTCTTGAATAGTATATCGATGGAACTGTCGCCGTCAATCAGCACTCTATCGAACTGAACCTTGTTGATACAAGGATCGAGAACCAGAGGAAAATGCCCTGGCTCAGGTATTGCAGCCCATTGGTCCTTTCTGCTGAAGGAGATCTCGCAGTGAGACCAAGGAGGGAGCCACGGATCGGCGATGAGGTTGTCGGCATTGGCCACGTTCAAGCAAGCGCGGGCGAGCAGCTTGCGCTCTCGTTTGGTCTCGATGGACACTTTGCCCCCAATGATGGTGTGGACGCGGTTGGTTGGCTTGACGTACTTGTAACGGGGATCTACGTCTTCATCATCGTTGTCCTCGTTACGCTGCTCCCCTATGTCGTTAGGCTTATCGGATTTATTCAGAGCCTATTGGCGCGTGTAGATGGGTTTGAGAACACGGCAATTCTCCATGGTATGGTTTGACTTGGGATGGAGCTGGCAGGGTCCTTTCAATGCTTTGGCATAGTCTTCTTCATAATTGCGATGTCCGCCACCTTTTTTAACGATGTTGACTTCGCCGTCATCTTCCCGAGCACGCTTGCCCCTGTAATCGTCACGGTGATTATGCCGCTGATTACGCTGGTCGTGGTGGTCGTGAAAATCGTTGAGCTGGTTGCGGCGATCAAAATTGTCGTTCCGACCACGGTTGCCACGGTAGTCATCGCGGTGTGGGGGGTGGTCGGAGCATGGAACCCTTGCTGCTTCTTCAATGATTATCTTTTTAGCATCATCGGCGTCCGCATATTTTTTAGCAGTAGCTAGGAGCGCTATGACCGATTTAGGTCTTTTGTGGAGGAGCTTGTCCCTTAGGGCATCGTGGAAGTAGAGACCAGTGATGAAAGCTTCGATTGCCTCATTGTTGGAGATTGATGGGACCTTGATGCGCATCTCTGAGAAGCATTGGACATACTTGCATAGTGGCTCATCTTTGTGATCTCGAATCCGCTGCAGATCATATTTGTTGCTGGGTTGTTCGCAAGTAGCAATGAAGTTGTCGATGAATGCTTGCTTGAGCTCTTGCCAAGAATCAAAGTAGTTTGCCGGCAAGCTGACCAGCCATTGGTGGCCTGCATGGCTGATGATGACTGGGAAGTAATTAGACATGATGTGCTCATCAGCCATGGCTGATCTGCACGTGGTTTCATAGAGCATGACCCATAACTCGGGGTTCTCCTTGCCGTCGTACTTCTGGAGTTTTTTGAGCTTGAAGTTTTTTGGCCACATGACTTGGCGAAGGTGAGGAGTAAACTGCTTCAAACCCAGAGGGCTGTGGGTAGTATCATATTCCATACGGCGATAGCTTTCGTGGAATGCACGATCGTTGGCTCTTTGGTTAATGCGATCGCGCAGATCGCGTTCTCCGAGGGAATGGCGGAGATCGTTATTGCCATCACGGTGATCCCGATTGCCACCCTGGTTGACCCCGCAACCGCGGTTATCACGGCGATTGTTGCGGTTGTCTCGTCGATTATCGTCCCGATTGTTGCGGCGGTTGTCGTCCCGGTAGTCGCGGCAGTTGTCGTCCCGACCACCATCATGGCCACTATTTCTGCCTTGACGGATGTCTGGTGGGTTGTTGTTGCGCAAGCCACGTTGGTTGGGTGGCTGTGGGCGACTTGAGTTCTGGCGATTGCGGCTTGATTCGACTGAGATGGACAGAGCCTAGGCTTGGTTTGCAATCTCTGTGGTCTAGGCTATAGCAGCCGTCAGGTAGGCTTGTACATCATCACAAATTACCTGGATTTCTGGGGTATTGGGTAGTCATTGCATTGTCGCCATAGCAACAGCTACATTGGCGCTTGGAGTCCTGAAGACCTACTTTTCCCCTACCCTGTCAAAGGCATTGTTGAGATCGCGTGGCTGGAACCTTATGTGGCGTGCCTCCTCTTCTGCCTCGGCTTCGGCTTGTCTGTGATTAAACCGATCAATATTGCGTGCTTCGCGTGCTAGCCTTTCTTATTCTGTTTCGTCAACTGCCAGTGGTTCATCATTACTGATGACATTGATCAAGTCTCCTCGCCTTGGTGGGAAGGATGGGAATCGTGGGAACCCTGGGGAGTGGTCTGGGATATCCAGATCGTATTCAACTTCTTCATTGTCATGATGCTGAAGCTTAGTTTGGACGGAGCCAGTAGATGCGATGCTGGACGGGGAGCTTGAGCCACCCTCTTGAACTATGTGGACCGATCCGTCTTGATACTCCTCAATCCGAACCATGTTGATGAAGTAGCGTGGCTTTGGCTGAGGTCGATGTATAAAACATAGATCCGAGCAGCGTTGTATATTGTACATGTAGTTGGAAGCAGTGTTTCGCAGGCCATAGGGCTAAGCCTGGTAATTCTCCATCAAGGCTTCGCACTCAGAGATCCAGAGACCCGTTGCGGGGGCTGGTCGGTGACAAACGGAGTGCCCTTTAGGAGTAGACGTGACCACAAGATCCGTACCGAGTCGTGCAGGATGACTGGCCCGAGCTGGTCAGGTAGATCTATTGTGGGTAGTGGTTACCTGCTCGGTAGGTTGATTTTGAATCAAATCTACCAGAGCTAGGGTTTTAGCAAGCTTGGTGCCAACCTGATCGATGGAGTCGAGCAGGTCGGTGTTGTCGATCTGCCTCCCTTTGTAGCGAGGAAGCGAACGATGGGTTGTCGGCATGGCTGAAGATGATGCTGGTGTGGCCGGAGCCAGATCCAACGTGGTCGGAGCCGTAGTTGATGCTGGTGAAGCAGTGGTTGATGTAAATTAGATCTGCACCTCCTCCGTGGTCATGGCGATGAAGTTGTTGGAGCCAGTGGTCTAGGTGATCTGGCCGATGGTGAACGTGAGGCCGTTCGGCGTAGCCATGGAACCGGGGATGATGACCATCTTGTTCGTCTGGGGAGCAGTACGCACACCCCCTACCTGGCGTGCCACTATCGATGAAATATGGTCGGCAGTCTACCTAGGGGTATGCCCAAGGTAGTAGATTATCGGCAGACAGGTGCACAAGCTACGAATGAGGTGGTGACGCAAGACAGACACGAGGTTTTATCCAGGTTCGGCCGCCGTGAAGGAGTAATACCTACATCCTGCGTCTGATTGTATTGCTGTATGTAAATGAGATGATTTTTTAGAGGGGTCCCCTGCCCGCCTTATATAGTCTGGGGGGTAGGGTTATAGATCTAGAAACTAATCCCAACCATTTACAATTGCCATAGGTGGCCGGATAAGGATTCCTATTCTAACCAACCAGGATCTTGCTTGATCTCCAAGTCTGTCTTGATTCCTTGCACGGGACTCCGACCAGATCGGCTAGGCCACGCGTCATCTTTTGGTGGGCCGGACCCCCCTGGTCCGGGCTAGCCCAAACCTAGCCGTAAGGGTATAGGGGTTAATACCCCCACATATAGCATTTACAGCCAAAGACCCAAAAGTATGCTATGTTTGGCTTTCTTCCATTCAATAGCTCATAAGGATTCTTCTCCATCATGGGGTGACAATAGAGTCAGTTCCTATAGTAGCAAGCCGTGTTGATTGCTTCGGCCCAAAATGAATGACTTACATTGTACTCACTCAACATTGATCTTGCCATGTCAATCAAAGTTCTATTCTTCCTTTCAACTAAGCCATTTGATTGAGGAGTATACTTGGCCGAGAATTGATGTCTAATTCCAAATTCATCACATAACTCATCAATTCTTGTGTTCTTGAACTCACTTCCATTGTCACTTCTCACTTTCTTGATCGTTGTTTCAAACTCATTGTGAATGCTCTTGACAAATGATTTAAATGTTGCAAACACATCACTCTTGTCAACAAGAAAGAATACCCATATGTATCTTGTGAAATCATCCACAATCACAAATCCATACTTGTTTCCACCAATGCTAGTGTATGTGGTTGGTCCAAACAAGTCCACGTGCATCAACTCAAATGCCTTACATGTGCTCATCATGCTCTTCTTAGGATGTGTGTTACCAATTTGCTTTCTGGCTTGACATGCACTACATAGCTTATCTTTCTCAAAAGTGACATCTTTCAAGCCTCTAACTAAATCATGCTTGATCAACTTGTTCAATTGTTTCATTCTAACATGACTAATCCTTCTATGCCATAACCAACCCAAGCTAGACTTAGTGATCAAGCATGTTGACAATTGAGCTTCTCTAGCATTAAAATCAACTAAGTATAGATTCTCATATCTAAATCCTTTGAATATCAAATTAGAGCCATCTACACTTATGATTTCTACATTCTCCACACCAAATATGCACTTGAAACCAAGATCACATAATTGAGCTACCGACAATAGGTTGAAGTTCAAGCTCTCTACTAGTAGCACATTGGAAATGCTCAAGTCATTGGATATTGCAATCTTACCAAGCCCTTTGACCTTGCCTTTTCCATTGTCACCAAATGTGATACTATCAATCCCATTGCTCTTGTTTTCATTGATTGAATTGAACATTCTTGCATCACCGGTCATGTGTTGTGTGCACCCACTATCAAGCACCTAATGCCATCCTCTGGCTTTATAATTTACCTACAAAAGAAGATCAATTCCTTTTAGATACCCAAACTTGCTTGGCTCCTTGTAGGTTAGTTACCAAGGACTTTGGTACCCAAATGGCCTTCTTCTTTGGGCCCACAATTGGTGTACCAATGAACTTAGTCTTCACACCATTGGCACCCTTATAAAGCATGTAACAAGAATCAAATTTAATTTAGGATACATTAGGTAGCTTGTTCTTGTTAATCTTGCAATATTTCTCTACATGCCCAACTTGCTTGCATCTATTGCAAAACCGACCATTGCCCTTCACAAAGCTAGCTTTGGGAGTGACAAAGGTCGCCTTGCCTTTCTTGGGGGTATAGCCTAATCCCTCTTTGTTGAGAGAAAATCTTTGGCTACCCAAGCACTTTAGCAAGCGGGCATCTCCACCATAGGCATTGCCTAAGGCACGAGTGAGCTCATTCACCTCCTTCTTGAGGGTCTCATTTTCCACCATTAGTGAGGCATCACAAGTGAGACCATCACTCAAAGGTGAAGTAGAAGTAGTAGTGCTACAAGAAGTGTTAGTGGGAGCAACTAAAATGGGCTCATAAAAAGATTCATCAATAAGATCACATGTTAGTCCCATATCACATGATGCAATCACTTGCTCCTTCTTGGCTTCCTCCACTTTGACTTGCTCAGTGAGAGAGGAGTGAGCCTTTTCAAGCTTAGAGTGAGCTTTGCCAAGCTTCTCATGGGCTTCCATTAGTCTCTCATGAGTGGCATTGAGCTCATCAAAGAATTGCTCAAGAAATTTTACTTTCTTGCATAATTCTTTGCACTCCTTTCTCTTCATCTCATTGCAAGCATGCACTTGCTCACACATGTCCAAGAGTTCCTCCTTAGTGTACTCCTCCTCCTCATCATCATCATCATTATCATCATTCCTACAAGAATCACTTTCACATTCATTATCATCACTCTCATCATATTTTACCTTGGTAGGCTTTGCCATGAAGCATGTCGATGGAGTGTCGAAGATGGAGGGCTTGTTGTTGATGGCGATGCTTGCTAGTGCTTTCTTGATAGATTTCTTGCCATCATCACTAGAGTCATCACTATCCGAAGAGCCATCACTATCCCAAGTGACCACATAACCTCCACCCTTCTTCTTTTGGAAGGTCATTCTCTTTTCCTTCTTCTCCTTCTTTTATTTCTTATCCTTCTTGTGCATCTTCTTTTTATCCTCATCATTGTCACTATTGTAGGGACAATTTGCTACAACATGATCGGGGCTCTTGCAATTGTAGCATCTTCTCACATACTCTTTGCTCTTGGTGTGATCTATTCTCTTTCTTGCACCATAGCCCTTCTTCTTCATGAATTTTCCCATCTTGCGCACAAAGAGGGCCATAGCTTCATCATCAATATCACTAAGATCATCATCATCACTTGATTCTTTCTTGGACTTGCCCTTGTTCTTGGATGATGATGAGCTAGCCTTGAATGCTATACTCTTCTTCTTCTTGTCTTCTTCTTCCTTCTTGTCATCCTTGTCATCCCCCTCCCTTTCCACCCGGTATATCACTTGGGTCATAACATCACCTAGTACTTGGTTGGGGGTAATCTCCTTCAATCCTCCTCTTATGATGAGCAATCTCAACATCTCAAATCTTGGAGGTAGGCACATCAAGAACCAATGAGAGACATCATCATCCTTGATCTTCTCTCCCAATGCCTTCAAATCATTGACAATTACTTGCAATCGATGGAACATCTCTGGAATGCTCTCATCATCCTTCATCTTGAAGCTTGTCAATTTATCCTTGAGAATGTACAACTTAGCACTCTTCACCGCCGGTGTGCCCTCATATGTTTCCTCCAATCTCTTCCACACCTCATTTGCTCTTTCACAATCTTTGATTTGCTCAAACACCTTGGAATCAATGGCATTGTATATGGTGTTGAGAGTCATTGTATTGCATTGCTTGTTGATCTTATCTTGGTTGGTGGGATCATCGGGATCAATGATAGCATAGTCATTCTCGGTCACTTCCCATACTTGATCATTGATTGAACCAAGATACATCCTCATCTTTCTCTTCCAATAATCATAGCATGTGCCATCAAAGAACGGTGGTTTGCTCCCCACATGGTTGAACACAACTTGAGCCATAATTTGACACCGAGGTTGTTAAGCCTTTAATCAAATGGTCACCACGGCTCTGAAACCACTTGAAAGGTCCTAATATGGCTAGAGGGGGGGTGAAAAGCCTATTTAAAAATCTACAAATCGACTAGAGTAATTTGATTAGTATGACAAATAGCGAAATGCAAACTTGCTCTAGCTCTACAAGGGTTGCAAGCCACCTATCCAATAATTCTAGTTGCAATGATTGATAGACACACAACTTGCTATGATACTACTCACTAAGAGCTCTCAATCTTGCTACTCTAAAGAGCTCCACTAAATAAACTTAAATAGCAAAGCAAGCTCTCAATTCTAATTACACTAAAGAGCTTGCCACAACTAGTTTGCAAGAATATAAATGAGTGAGTAGGATGATTATACCGTCGTGTAGAGGAGTAAACCAATCACAAGATGTATATTAAACCAATCACCGGGAGAATACCAAATGGCAAGAGACAACCGATTTTCTCCCGAGATTCACGTGCTTGCCAACACGCTATGTCCCCGTTGTGTCGACCAACACTTGGTGGTTCGGCGGCTAAGAGGTGTTGCACAAATCTCGTCCACATGATTGGACACCACAAGAACCTACCCACAAGTGAGGTAACTCAATGACATGAGCAATTTACTAGAGTTACCTTTCGGCGCTCCACCGGGGAAGGTACAACTCCCCTCACAATCACCGGAGACGGCCACGAACAATCACCAACTCGTGCCGATCCTCCACCGCTGCACCAAGCCGTCTAGGTGGTAGCAACCACCAAGAGCAACAAGCGAAATCCGCAGCAAAATACGAATACCAAGTGCCTCTAGATGCAATCACTCAAGCAATGCACTTGGATTCTCTCCCAATCTCACAATGATGATGAATCAATGATGGAGATGAGTGGGAGGGCTTTGGCTAAGCTCACAAGGTTGCTATGTCAATGAAAATGGCCAAGGCAGTGAGCTTGAACCGGCTATGGGGCTTAAATAGAAGCCCCCATGAAATAGAGCCGTTGTACCTCTTCACTAGGCACTGATCGGGGTGACCGGACGCTCCGGTCATGTTGACCGGACGCTAGACCCAGCGTCTGGTCGCCCGATGGCAGCCACGTGTAACACTGCGTTCAACCAAAGTTGCCCGATCTCAACGGTCATGACACGACCGGACGCTTCGGCAAAAGTGACCGGACGCTGAGCCCCCAGTGTCCGGTCGTTTCCAGTAAGCTCCCAGAGATGGCAAATCTTGACCGGACGCGTCCGGTCGACCTTGACCGAATGCTGCCAGCGTCCGATCAGTCTCCTTGATCTCGGTACAGCCACGTCAGCTATGACCGAACGCTGCCTTCCAGCGTCCGGTCAGTCCGAGACCTAGTGTCTGGTCACATGACCGACGCCAGGTCTTCAGTGCCACGCCTGATCGGACGCGCCGGTCCCCTAAGACCAGCGTCCGGTGACTTTGTGAATCAGCGAGATTGACCCTCTTTCATCTCTATCTCCTTCACCCTTGCTCAAATGTGCCAACCACCAAGTGTATCACCTTGTGCACATGTGTTAGCATATTTTCACAAATATTTTCAAGGGTGTTAGCACTCCACTAGATCCTAAATACATATACAATGAGTTAGAGCATCTAGTGGCACTTTGATAACCACATTCCGATACGAGTTTCACTCCTCTTAATAGTACGGCTATCTATCCTAAATGTGATCACACTCACAAAGTGTCTTGATCACTAAAACAAAATGGCTCCTACAATTTATACCTTTGCCTTGAGCCTTTTGTTTTTCTCTTTCTTCTTTTCCAAGTTTAAGCATTTGATCATCATCATGCCATCACCATTGTTATGATCTTTGCCATTGCTTCATCACTTGGAGTAGTGTTACCTATCTCAAGATCACCTTGATAAACTAGGTTAGCACTTAGGGTTTCATCAATTAACCAAAACCAAACTAGAGCTTTCACCAGGCCGCGTTCCACCTCTAGAGCGGCGACCGGATTGGGAAGGGGTTGGCTCACTAGATTGATGGCGCGGATGCGCCCTACCCGCCAGGCTCCTCTGCGTGCGTGATGGGTCAAAGACAAGAGGTGTCTGCTCGCGTGACTGCCCCTTGAGCCACCTAGGTAGCCCGCACTACCTCCACCACCACCCATGCCGCGGCGCCGGATCCGGAGGGAGGAGGGAGGGAGGGAGGCGGCGGGACCGGATCCGGAGGGGAGGGGCAGCACGGCGGTCGGATCCGGGGAGAGAGAGGGGCCGGTGGGGAAGGAGAGGGAGGGGCCGACCGCCGGGGAAGAGAGGGCGGCGCCGGGGAAGGAGAGGGAGGGGCTGGCGCCGAGGAAGAGAGGGAGGGGAGGGGCCGGCCGCCGGCAGGATCCAGGGAGGGAGCGAGCTGGGGCGAAGGGAGGGGAGGGTGGGGACGGGAGGCGATGTGGGAACCAGAGGGGATTTTTTACGAGGCGTTTTTTTTCATCTTTGCCGAGTGTTTCTTCTCGACACTCGACAAACCCCATCTTTGCGGAGTGTTTCTTTTTGACACTCAGCAAACTACCCTCTTTGCCGAGTGTTTTTTTTACACTCGGCAAACCCCCTATTTGCCGAGGGTTTTTGTTTTGCCGAGTGTTTTTAGAACAGCACTCGGCAAAGAATTTGTTTGCCGAGTGCCCGAGGAAATGCACTCGGCAAACATAAAAACACTCGGCAAATTTGAGGTTTCCGGTAAGTATATGTTTAGTGTGTAGTCATTCTTGCTTCTCTTTTAGGTTGGCAGAAAAAAATGTTACTTCACTTGTCCCGAAAACTAACACGGGAATGCCTAACACATACCCACCCGTCCACTACTGGAAACTCGGTTTTTTCTGTGTGTGCGAAAACACACAGGAAAATATGAATCCCGTCAGAAAAATATTTTTCTGACGGTGTACCCTCAGAAAAATACCCACAGAAATATGATGACAGAAAAATTCAATTGTTCTGTGTGTTCGCCGTCAGAAACAATTTTTCTGTGGGTGTTACACGCACAGAAAAATTGCGTTAGCCCAGATTAATTTTAAATATTGTGTGCGTTAATCCTCACAGAAAAAAGGAAAAGCCCGACAGAAAAATGATTTTTCTGTGGGTGTTACATGCACAGAAAAATTGCGTTAGGTAGATTAAATTTAAATGTTGTGTCGGTCTCGGTTAACGCACAGAAAAATAAAAGAACCACCGACAGAAAAAACCCTTAACCATGCAGCAAATATGGACGGTCCATATTATAATTTCATCACAACATAATAGATAGCATACATATAAAGATCCAAATGTTCAGCACATTCATTAATGGCATCCGGGCTACATATAGATGATGCCCAAATGGTCCGGCATCAATACATTCAAAAGCATTACCATCTCATCTCAACAGTTTAAGTCTCAGTCAAGATGAGTAAAGTACAAGCATGCATCATTGAGTCATATTATAGCTAAAACTAAAACTAAAACTAAAGCTAAAACTAAAGCTAACACAACCATCACTTTATCGATGCATGATCGCCATTGTTGTCAGAATCTTGATTGTTGTCAAGGTTTGCAGCATGAAGATCCCCATTGGTGTGGCTGCAACATTGGTCTTGGGTTCTTGCAGAGCTGATGTTGCCGGTTCAGACTGAAAGGCATTAGAAAGAAAGAAATAAAGTCCAGTTAGCCTCACCTTTTACATGCACGAAATGTGCTTCTGGAAGCACTGTTAGACTTGTAGGCATAACAAGTAGAGAAATCCCAATTGTTGCATGTATGGATACGACCTTACAATAAGGGAAAAAAGGATGGTATCTGCTATAACATAAGCATCTAAAGCTAGAGCCGCTATAAAGTGATAAAATTTCTTTGCACATTGTCGATAAAAGCTGGTTACTTGGGATAAACAGATAGAGATGTCCAAATCACATGAAAACAGTCCCAAAAGAACCATATCAAGAAGATTCTGTAGCGCTGGACAACCAGGAGCAATAAAATTCCAACAAGTCAAATGAACAAAGGAAGCATCGACTACATTTAACTGTCACCTTATCCATCCATAAATACTAAGGGAAGTCAAAGAAACACATCATTTGGCATCAGAATAACCAAAAAGAAGATAAAGAACAAAAATAGTAAACCTACACAAGTAGCAGTTACGTGATTGAACTATTTGATTTATATCAGTTGTGCACATAAAAATTTAATTCTACCATACAATCTAATTGAATTGATACCAAAAAGCACCATAGAATTTCTGTTCACAAATTGCATTCCTGATATTTTAAGGAAGTCAATATGTGTTATTAAACATATCAAAATTAAACCATCAAAATCACAACTGCTCATTTTGCCTGTTGATCATCAATACACAATCACATCTGGATGCACTGGCCCAATGCACTATACATTTTGCTTTTGAAAGGAAAGTTACCATACCTAAAATTCTCCAAGGTCAGCAGCTGTGTTATCTCCTTGAACAGGTCCTCGAAGTGCTTCATGTTGAAGTAGAAGCCCGACTCCTGCTCCAGCCTGCACAGGCAACCACAAAAAGCATCAGAAGTCCCAGCCCACCCAGCAAAGCAAGGCTCCAAAAACCCCATTCATGATCATGATCCCAGCCGGAGCCTCCAGCTCTCAAAAACCCGCCTAAACCCCGGGCCGCCACCCATGCAGACATTGAAGGTTGCTACTGCTACCTCACTTATAGTGCCACAATACTTTTCCAAAAGTACCACAAACTGATAAACTAGTGAATTCTACATTTTCACAACCATAATTGAACATAATTTTGCAATTCAGTTAGCCAAATCAACTTGGATCATGATTCCTGGCTGACCAAACCATGCTTTAAAATGTTGGCATTAACCTATTCTCAAGTGCATGCTAAGGTGCAGGACAATTCCACTGATTGGGGAGGCTGGAGCATTGAGAAGCCAACAGGCGAGGCAACTGTATCTGGACAACCAGCTGAAATGGATACTTGGGCTGATAAGGGTGCTAAAATGGATTCAGATGCAGGTGATGATAATTGGGAGAAGAAGTCCAGCACTCCTGAGGCATCAAATAAAAATGACCCATGGGGCAAATCAGAAAGATGTCTAAAAAATCTGTAGCATGCAATAACAGAAAGCTAACATGGAAAGATGTCTAAAAAAATATGTAGACCAAAATAGATGCAGCAAAAGAGCCACAGTGCACTAGAAATCCAGCTAACATGGAAAGATGTCTAAAAAAATATGTAGACCAAAATAGATGCAGCAAAAGAGCCACAGTGCACTAGAAATCCATGATACCTTATAAGTGCATTGCTAGACCACATCATCGATTCAGATTTCAGAAACTTTGGTGTTGCATACATACTTATCCCATGGACAAGGTTAACTAACAGACCCAAGTCCCCGATACCCTACTGTACAGTAGTATAGAACACCAAGCAAACACTAAAGTTGGTCATGCACACATGTATAGGTGGCGACATTCAAGAAAGAGGAGCCAAACCTGATCCAATCTGAACTGAGCTAATAGAAAAGAAACTATTGGTCATTCCAGATCCATTAGAGAGCAGTATGTCAAAAGCACAAGAACTACATATATTTCACCTGGAGCAAAATAACAAGAGCAAAAGAACTCGAGAAATGGCTCAGATTTACCCATTATCAGCATGACAACTGCAACTTAATTTCATCTGGAACTTAATTTAATTCTCTCTCTCTATTGGGAATTGAACTGGCCACAGAACTGGTTGCTTGTACCGGTACAAGCCATCCTAGTTAAGCAGCAAACAGAACAAAATATCCCAAGTACCAGCTCATAAGGTGCTAAAGTGCAGAAGTTCTCTAATGAAAACTTGATTCATCACAGCCACTCAAAAGTAGTACAAAACAAAAAAAGTCACAAGGCATAGTTAGGGAAGGGGAGAGCAGTGCGGCACAAGACTGGGGTTTCATAACATCTCAGCTCCGCAAATATCACATATCAAAATGATTGATGAGGTTGATATATGCAAGATATTCAAGATACTGTTTTCATAGCATCTCACCTGAAAAGCAACCAGGGTAACAAAACAAACAAGTTAAAATTGTATATCTAAAGCATATCTATACTGTTGTGCAAAACCAGATTAGTATGGAACTTGAAATAAGCATACTCCTGAAACTCTAAAGCATATCTATAGTGTTGTGCAAAACACTAAAATGGTCCTAAAGACATGTGTAAACAATGAATTAAGATTCATGCAAATAAATAGTTAAACAACATGCTAGCCTCCCAAATCTTATCAAACCAAATATTTTTTTCAGTGTTGTTTTAGCTAACACTTGACAACTTTTATGCATGGAACTTGCTACTGCAGCCCATATCAGGATATATAATGGAACAATCATTCATGTGCAGCTCTAAAAATTCAACCAACAATTTTAGAGCAGCTATAAAGTGGCTAACTATAGGCAGTAGAAAAAAATGCATGTAGGACGACAATCATGTGCTATTGGAGAAATAAAGAATTCATGTTGACTGCACATTACATACCACATCTAATTCTAAAATGAGATTGACAATATGATGGGATAATTGCCAATTTTGACAGTGATATTAGCCTTCAATACGAATTTGACACTAAAAAACTTCAAACTACATGGAGTCGATATCTTACCATTGGAGCACACAACAAGCCTATATCCAGAATGTGATCAACCGGATTGGAAATGAGTGTAATCAGATATGCAATGTTGTGCAAAGTATGGAATTAAAAAAAAAAGGCCGCCACCGGCCTCCACCGCCAGAGCCCAGAGCCCAGATCCGGCCGCCACCGGCCTCCAACGGCCAGATCCGGGAGAGGGAGGGCCGGATCTGGGAGAGGGAGGGGCGGCGCCGGGGAAGAAGGCCGGGGAGGGACGGCGCCAGGGAGCACCACCACCATGCCAGCACCACGAAGCCTGCCGCCACGCCGCCCACCGCCCGCCACCACCAGAGCCCAGATCCGGCCGCCACCGGCCGGATCCGGGAGAGGGAGGACCAGATCCGGGAGAGGGAGGGGCGGCGCCGGAGAAGAAGGCTGGGGAGGGGCGGCGCCGAGGAAGAAGAAGGCCGGGGAGGGGCGGCGCCGGGGACCACCACCACCACGCCAGCACCACGAAGCATGCCGCCACGCCGCCCGCCACCACCAGAGCCTAGATCCGGCCGCCACCGGCCTCTACCGGCCGGATCCGGGAGAGGGAGCGCCGGATCCGGGAGAGGGAGGGGCGGCGCCGGAGAAGAAGGCCGGGGAGGGGCGGTGCCGGGGAAGAAGAAGGTCGTGGAGGGGTGGCCCAGGGAAGAAGGGGAGGGGCGGCGGCAGGGAGGGGAGGGGCGCTGGGGGCCGGGTGCCGGGTGCCGGGGAAGAAGAAGGGAGGGGGCGCTGGGCTCCGGGTGCGGAGGAAGAAGAAGGGAGGGGGAGGGGGCGCTGGGGTTCATATGCTGAGGAAGACGCGAGTGCGGAGGAAGACGCGGGTGCGGAGGAAGAAGAAGGGAGGGGGAGGGGGCGCTGGGGTTCGGATGCTGAGGAAGACGCGAGTGCGGAGACGCGGGTGCGGAGGAAGAAGAAGGTGGGGTTCGGATGCTGAGGAAGACGCGAGAAGAGGGTAAGAAGAAGGGAGGGGTCCTGGTCGTATGAATTTTTCTGTGCCTGCGAATGTTTTTTTCTATGCGTTTTAAATTAACCGACAGAATAATAATATTTTTTCTGTGCGTGTATATATTTTTTCTGTGCGTTTTTAAAGAACCGACAGAATAAGTTGCATTTTTCTGTGAGTGATGATTTTTTACGTGTGTGTATTGTCACGCACAGAAAAATTATACAATTATTCTGTGGGTTTTCGTATTTTTCTGTCAGGATATTTTGAAACCGACAGAAAAATCATAATTTTTCTGTGCGTGCCGAAAAAAACGCACAGAAAAATTCGTCACCCATAGAACAATTCGAGTTTCCAGTAGTGGTCCCTTGAGTGGCTAGGTCTTAAGAGCTAACCCCTCCATTCCAAAATAAATAATCATCTTGCACTTTGAGGGAGTCTAACAAATCTTAAGTTGTACTAGATATATATAGAAAATAGTATTAACATTAGTATCTCTAAATATGTTTACTATAAAACATATGACATGATTGATCTAGTAACATCTATTCGGTGTCATAAACATTAATATTTTTATAAATATATTTGGTCACATTTAAATTATTCGGTGTCATAAACATTAATACTTTTATAAAATATATTTGGTCACATTTAAATTATTTGACTCCTCAAAGTGCTTAGGAAGGGAGTACTCCGCGTGCAGCCCGTGCTATTGGAGTGGTATCGGAGAGCGTGGATCAAAAGCATAAGGCGCCAGACGTTTCACACAACAGCCGAAACCAATGGTGTCCCGGTTTTGCTCCTACCGTCTTTGAAACAGCGACGCTGGTAGGGGTCACGTTAAACATCGCACGCATTATTATTTTTCTAATCCTCCTTGGCTCCTCGTACTTTGAGAAGCCGACCGACAGGAATATATAAATTTGCGAGATTTGTTTTTCTCCTTACAGCTTTCCATTATTTTAGAAAATCGAGATGTGCTTGGCAGAGGTAGCCATGTGCGTCAAGACATTTGAATTCATACACCAGATCTGGGTAACGTGGATATCTAGCTTCAGCATTTGTTGCTATGCACCCAACGAGCATGTACCAAGCAAGCAAAAGAAACAGAGAGTTACAGAGAGTGTGAGCACTCCACTGAGCGGTTGAGCTGAGCATGGAGCTCGCCTTGGGGGTCATGGCCGGCCTGGCCCCCAAGCTGGGCGACCTGCTCATGCAGGAGTACGTCGTGCAGAAGGGCCTCAAGCCCGACATCAAGTCCCTCTCCAGGGAGCTTGTGACGATGAAAGCTGGCCTGGAGGACTTGTCTAAGGTTCCACCGGACCAGCTCACTGAGGTGGAAAAGCTTTGGGCACGGCACATCCGGGAGCTGTCTTATGACATGGAGGATGCTGTCGATGACTTTGTCCTGCGTGTGGCCGGCGGAGAGTGTGCAGCTGATGCCACCGACGCCAACGTCTTCAAGAAGATCGGAAAGGCCACCGCTGCGGTGAAGAAGGTCAAGCATCGCCGTGAGATCTCTGACAAGATTAAAGACATCAAGAAACTCAGGAACTCCTAGAATACGTTGTGTACAGCAGCCTGCTCTGATTTGTCTCTGCTCTAAATAAGTCTAATGCTCTGTGCTGAATCTTGTATAAAACAATGGTTTTGCTATGAACTTTGTCTGAAAGCACATTTTGTTACTGCAAAACGCAGCCATCGGCCAAGAAAAATTACCACAAAGTAATGAAATAGTCATTAATTAGAACTTACTTATTTTCCTTTCCAGTTTCCTAACATAGCAGGTGTTTTCGTCTTTTCTGAGAGCCTGCCGTGGAGCGGAATCATCGTGGACTCTCCCTAACGTCCACCGTATATGCTTTTCGTCGCCGCAGAGGATGGGAGGTGTGGCGGCCATGCGTTCATATGGTGGTGGCAACCGTCGCGATGGCCGCGTCCATCAGAGAGGCGGCGGACTCCCCCCTCATGTATCGGAAGAGGCAGCTGGAGCTTGCGAGTCCAAACTCCCTCACGAGGAAATGGAAGGCAGGCGCGGGGGAAGCTCCGAACACAGTTAGGCTTTGAAGGGCCTGGAACATGTGGGACTTAGATGGATATTCTAATTAAAAAAATTTAGTTTATTAAATGGACTGCTTTGAGACGTGTGCTATTTTTAGAAAGAGAAGTACCGGAGCAATTCTCAATATGTATATGACATGAGTAATCTAATAACAACATCTCTTTGGTATCCTAAACATTACTACTTTTTTTATATATTTGGTCGGTTTAACCCCTCAAAGTTCTTGGGAGGCAGGGAGTACTCCGCATGCAGCTCGTGCTATTGAAGTGGTATCGGAGAGCTTGGATCAAAAGCATATGCGGTCAGACGTTTCACACAACAGCCGAAACCACCGGTGGTGTCCCGGTTTTGCTCCTACCGTGTTTGCAACAGCGACGCCGGCAGTAGAGGTAGCCATGTGCGAAGACATGAATTTGCGAAGCCATGTGCGACAGCACGTATTATATTTTTCTAATCCTCCTTGGCTCCTCGCACTTTGAGAAGCCGGCCGACAGGAACATGTAAATTTGCGAGATTTGTTTTTCTCCTTGCAGCTTTCCATTGTTTTAGAAAATCGAGATGTGCTTGGCAGAGGTAGCCATGTGCGTAAAGACATTTGAATTCATGCACCACGTCTTGGTAGCGTAGATCTCTAGCTTCAGCATTTGTTGCTATGCACCCAACGAGCATGTACCAAGCAAGCAAAAGAGACAGAGAGTGAGAGAGTGTGAGAGCACTCCACTGAGCGGTCGAGCTGAGCATGGAGCTCGCCTTGGGGGCCATGGCCGGCCTGGCCCCCAAGCTGGGCGACCTGCTCATGCAGGAGTACGTCGTGCAGAAGGGCCTCAAGCCCGACATCGAGTCCCTCTCCAAGGAGCTTGTGATGATGAAAGCCTCTCTGGAGGACTCGTCTCGGGTACCACCGGACCAGCTCAGTGAGGTGGAAAAGCTCTGGGCACGGCAAGTCCGGGAGCTGTCGTATGACATGGAGGACACCGTCGACGACTTCATCCTGCGCGTGGCTAATGGTGGCAAGTCTGCAACTGCCACTGACGCCAACGTCTTCAAGAAGATCCTTGGAAAGGCCACCGCTGCGGTGAAGAAGGTCCAGCATCGCCGTGAGATCTCTGACAAGATTAAAGACATCAAGAAACTCTCCGACGAGCTGGCTGGGCTCCGTGCCAAGTACACAGTTAGAGGCCCGGGAGCTGATCTTGCCGAGAGCACCGGCATCGACCCCCGTGTCCTCAATTTGTACAAGAAAGAGTCAGATCTCGTTGGCATTGAGGAGTCAAGGGACAAAGTCATCAAGATGCTGTCTATAGGGACCAAAGATGATGCTCATGCTCCTGCATCTGAGCAAAGCCTGAAGATAGTGTCTATAGTTGGGGTTGGAGGATTGGGTAAGACTACTCTAGCCAAAACAGTGCATGATATGCTTAAGAAACAATTCGGTTGTTCTGCTTTTATTTCTGTTGGTAGAACTCCTAATCTGACTAAGACATTTGAGAAGATGTTAGTGGAACTCGATAAGAAGTATAAGCAAGTCGACATGGCCAGATGGGATATAGAGCAATTTGGAAACGAACTGCATGAATTCTTACAGCACAAGAGGTATGTCCATGTCATTCTCCATTCAGTTGAGCTCAATTGTTTTTAATCACTAGCAGAGTTTGAGCGGTTTGTACGTTCCTATTTTACACCGAGCCCTAGGCCTAGGCATTCGGTGAAATCGATTATGAATAATTTCAATTTCGGTTAAATGTTAATCGAATTTGCTGCCAAATATCTAGAAAAATCTACGTAATTTCCAAAATTAATAGATTGGATCTTTAAGTTATAGCACAAATTAAAGTAATTAACAAATACAGCTCTCCCTTGGAGTGGGTTGCAGTTTTTCCTTGCTATAGAATCATGTTCATGTTGTCTTGCGTCTGGTTTATATGGATACTCTATACAGACTTAATTTGCCAAATTATTCATAGCTCTACACTCTTGTGTTAAATTATAGGTACTTCATTGTTGTTGATGACATATGGGATAAAAGATCATGGGAAGCGATAAGATATGCTTTGAAGGAAAATAATTGTGGAAGTAGAATAATCATGACCTGTCGGAATTTTGAGGTTGTTACAAAAGCAGAAGAGGTTTACAGACTAAAACCTCTTTCTGATGGAAACTCTAAGAAATTATTCTTCAAAAGAATACAGAGTCAGGAAGGAGGAAGTCTTGATGGTGTATCAGGTGAATTGTCTAGTAAAATCATAGATAAATGTGGCGGCATACCATTGGCTATCATTGCAATAGCTAGTTTATTGGTTGAAAGACCGTATGAGGACTGGTCAAAGGTTTATGACTCAATTGGTTTTGGGAATGGAGACAATACAACAAAGATACTATCATATAGCTACTATGATCTGCCTTCTTACCTAAAGCCATGCATATTATATCTAAGCAAATTTCAAGAAGATTCTGAAAATTATATAAAATGTGTGATTTGGATGTGGATAGCTGAAGGTTTTGTCCATCTTGATGAGAAAGAGGAGGGTAGCCTATTTGAGGTTGGAGAAAGATACTTCAATGAGCTTGTCAATAGAAGCATGATCCAACCAATAGAGGACTCATCTGACCAGTCCACACAATATTTCCGTATTCATGATATTGTGTTTGATCTCATTTGTAAGTTGTCGGGTGTTGAAAACTTTATTACTATTTTTGACAGCAGAGAGCAACATGCTTTTCCGGACAGTTTAAGAAATGAGAAGAAAAAAGGCATGCCTCGTTCGGACAACAAGGTACGACGGCTGGCTATCCAAAATCACCATGTGCAGTGCTTCTCTGATGACACCATGGACATGCTAGACGTGCTGAGGTCACTTAACATTGAAAATAGTAAGATTGAGAATATGGTCCCGCTTCATAGGTTTAGAGTTTGTCGTGTGCTCCATTTACAAAACTGCCATGTCCCGATCAGCAGCTTGAAGCATATAGGGAGGTTGTTGCATCTTAAGTACTTAGATATATCTCTCACAACTGTTGAAGAGCTTCCTAAGGAACTCGGGCATCTGAAGTCTCTACAGGCACTCGTATTAGTCAATATCGGGCTAGAGGAGCTACCACCGGCTGTGTGCTCACTTGCACAGTTGATGTGCCTGTTAGCTATAGGGTTCGAAAGGTTCCCAGTTGATACGATTGGTAACCTAACGTCCCTGGAGGACCTACGGTTAGAGAGCATAGTTGGCCGGAGTGCCGCCGAGGGCCTAGTGGCAGAGCTTGGCAAGCTGACAAAGCTGAGGGTGGTCAGCATCACCTTTTCTGAGGAACTAGAGGAGAGCTTGCAAAAAGCATTGGTGCGATCTCTGTGCAGTCTGCGGGAACTCCAGGAACTAGTGCTTTCTTCTTCAGGATTACAGGAGGGTGCCACTGTGTGGGAAGACTGGAAGCCACCTATGCAGCTTCGGCGCCTGGTTATACAAGGCATCCGCTTCACGCGGCTCCCTGGGTGGATCGACCGCTCTCGCGTGCCACACCTCATCTTCTTAGATCTGCTCCTTATCGCTGTTGGAGTACATGACCTGGATAACCTAGCGAGATTGCCAGAGCTGAGCAACCTCCAGCTAGGCGGTTTCAGCTGGCCTCCAGGGTATACTGTTGGTAAGGACGGCTTCAGGAATCTGAGGTTATGTGATGTGGGCACAACGCTCAAGTTTCCTATGGGCGCCATGCCAAGGCTCGAAGAGCTGCGGTTTAGCGTTTATGCAGGTTATCGGAGTTGGGTAATAAATGATGAGCCGTTGGAGCAGTTCCCAACAAAGGATGAAATCGAAGATCTTGACTTGGGCCTGGATAACCTCCTTTCACTTGAGAAAGTCACCGTCAGAGTCTTCTGCTCGGGTGCTACTGCCGCAGAAGTGCAGGAGGTGGTGGCCGTGGTCACGCGTGCAGTGAAAAATCATCCGAACCGTCCAACTATAAAAGTGGATCGAGTGCATGAAAGACTGATTTTATCTGACGAACACAGGGTGGCTCTGGTGAGGCTGTCTCTTCCAGTCTGTTAAACAAATACGTTCTCTTAAATCTTAATTACCTGTATGTATACTGAATTCTGCTCCTTGCAATTCTCAGCTTCAGCGACGCATTCAACTACGTTGCCGTGTGCTCCAGTCGAAGGATGAGCCTGATGCTAGGTTCATCGTCCTCCTGCGGTCGTACCGACTTCTTCGGAAAGCCATTATTTCCATCGACTGTGCGGGTGCTACCCTGTGTGAGGTGGAGAAAGTGGAAGCAGCTTTTAGGCATGCAGCCGAGGTTCACCGTAACCATCCGACTATCCTACTCATCAGAACAAACACCGACGAAATGGTCTCCTCATCTGACCATCCCGACACAGAGGTAGCAACCTGGATTGAATTTTTTTTTTCAGTAGTTATTAATGGAAACCTTAGCTTTGACTATATAACTTACCATCGGCGCTTACTTTTCCTTCCCAAACTCCAGCTGGACGACGATCATTTGCTTTGCAAACTCCAGCTCAGTAATTGATAACTCTTGTTTCTCCAGTCCTTCCAACCCAGCAGGTAAGTGTCAGTATTGTTGGCCCACAGGATCACCGGCTCAGGCGAGTGAACCACTCCGCCGATTTTGCCGAGCACCCGCTAGTGTTGTCGAGCACCCACTAGCGGTGCCGACCACGAACAGGGTGTTGTCCGTACCCACACGCTATGGCTAGAGCTAGAAGAAGAAGGGAGAACAGAGCAAGCACACACAATACAAGACACCAGCGTTGGCCAAAGCCCTGTCTGTGAGATGGCAAATCTGAACTCTCTTTACTGAGTTGCCGTGTATGTCTATTTATACAACTCTATCTTATCTAGTCCTAGTGCAGCGCACATGCTGCCACAGTAACTAGATAATCTGACAGGGCTGACTCTGCGCCGGCCACTGCCTGTTCCTACAGTGCTGCAGGTGAGAGGTGCGGCGCCTGCACCTGCAGCGCTATAGTGTCACAGCAGGGGGCCAGTTCGGCGCTGCCTTTCCTTGCTGTGTTCACACAAGGAATACAGTGGATTAGCTAACAATCTTCCCCTAATCCTACTGCTAAACCTTGTACCCCCTCCATGCCGATCATCTCCTTCAGCTTCGCGAGTCGAAGTCGTCCGAGCGGCATGGTGAGGACGTCCGCGAGCTGTCGACCAGTTTCGACGAACTCGATGACGATCTGCCCTCCATCGACACAGTCCCTGAGGAAGTGGAACTTCACGTCGATGTGTTTACTCCGGTCGTGCAGAACCGGATTCTTCGCTAGGACGATGGCGGGCTGGTTGTCCACCATCAGTGCTAGTGGGTGAGCTTCCACGCCGGTCAGCTCGCCCAGCAGCCGGCGTAGCCACACAACTTGGCACGCCGCTATGGCCACCGCTACGTACCCTGCCTCGCACGTAGATAGCGCCACCACCTTCTGTTTCAGCAACAACCACGAAATTAGGGCCGACCCGAGGAAGACGAGCACGCCAGAGGTGCTCCGTCGTCCGTCGATGTCCCCCGCCATGTCTGCATCACTGAACACCGTGAGCTGCAGCCTACTCCCGCCGGTCTTTGGGAAGATGATTCCATGATTCACCGTCCCCTTTACGTAGCGTAGTAGCTGCTTCACCGCAGTCTAGTGATCCTCTCTGTGATCTTCCATGAAGCGACTGACGTAGCCCACGGCGAACGCAATGTCCGGCCTCGTGTGGACTAGGTAGCGCAGACCACCGACGATGCTCCGGTAGAGTGTTGCATCCACCTTCGCCGCAGTACTGGCCTTCGTCAGCTTCAGTCGCTCCTCCATCGGAGTCACGCATGGCTTGCACTCCACCATGCCGCTCCTCTCCAACAGCTTGGAGGCATACGCGCTCTGACCGAGCGTGAGTTCCTCCTTCCCCTGTCTCACCTCGATGCCGAGGTAGTAGGAGAGTACGCCAAGATCGCTCATTTGAAAACGAGCCGCCATCTCGCGCTTGAAGCTGTTGATGTCCTCCGTGCGCGCGCCGGTGATGATTAAGTCATCCACATACACGCCGACCATGAGCTCCTCCTTCCCCCATCGTCGAGTGTAGAGCGCGTGCTCGGTTGCGCACCTTTGAAACCCAAGCTTGCCTAGCGTGGCGTCAAGCTTGGCGTTCCATGCTCGAGGGGCTTGCCGTAGCCCATAGAGCGCCTTGCGCAGTCGGAGCACCCTGTGCTCCTCTCCCATGATAGCGAACCCTGGAGGTTGCCTAACGAAGACCGTTTCCACCAGCTCGCCGTTGAGGAAGGCCAATTTAACGTCCAAATGATGGACGCGCCAGTCCTTTGCTGCTGCCAAAGCAAGTAGCAAACGGACCGACTCCATGCGCGCTACTAGCGTAAAGACCTCCTCGAAGTCTATGCCCTCGCGCTAAATAAAGCCCCAGGCGACGAGGCACGCCTTGTGCTTGACAATGGCGCTGAGCTCGTCCCTTTTGACCTTGTACACCCACTTTAGGCTGATCGGACGGCATCCTGGAGGTGGATCGACGAGCTGCCAAGTCTTGTTTTCCTCGATCGCCTTTATCTCCTCTAGCATCGCCCGTCGCTAGTTTCCATCGCGCTCGGCTAGCGCGAACGTGGGTGGTTCCTCTACACTGATGAGTAGCAGCTCTGCGTCGTTGAGTAGCCTGCCCGCCAGACCTGAGGGACCTGTGCCACCGACGATATCGTCCAGCCTGCGGAACCTCAACTCCTCACCTTCGTGGTAGGCGTCCACGAACTCAGTGATGTCACTTGGAGGTGAGGCGAACCCGATCGGTATCGATGGAGTTCCCTATTCCGCCGGAGTGCCCGGCATAGCACTTGACGTGCTCGGCACTGCTTTTGGATAGCTCGTCATTACTCCTACAGTGTTCGGCCACACTGTAGGAGTGTCCAGCCTCAGTCTTGGAGTGGTCGGCACCACTACAAGACGTCTTGGCTCCACCACGGGAGTGCTCGGCACCCGTCCTGAAGTGGTTGCCACCACTGCAGAACCTCCCGGCACCACTCCTAGCGTGCTTGGCATCCCTCCAGAAGTGCACGACACTCCTCTCGGAGTGCTCAGCATCCCTCCCGAAGTGCTCGGCACTGCCCCAGAAGTGCTCGACTCTACCGTCGGAGTGCTCAGCTCTCCTCCCGGAGTGCTTGGCACCTGTTCCGCGGCGTCTCCACTGCCATGGATGACCAAGTGCTCGACGATGAAGGTGCTGGTGAAGCCGCCAGCTTTCCCCGTGCTCGGACTGCTCTAGTCCCAAGCCACCTTCTCGTCGAACACAACGTCGCGCGAGACAAGCACTTTGTCTCCGCGTGGGTCATAGAGTCGGTACGCCTTGGTACCCTCCGCGTAGCCCAGGAACACCATGGGTGTGCTCCTGTCCCCCAGCTTGGTGAGGTTCGGCTTCGTCATCCTGACGTGGCCGATGCAACCGAATGTCCAGAGGAATGATACGTTCGGCTTGCACCCGTACCAAGCTTCGAACGGCGTCTTGCCCGTCAGGGCCTTGGTCGGAGGGCGTTAGAGGAAGAACACTGCCGTGGTCACCACCTCTCCCTAGAACTTTGCCGGCATCCCTTTGGCCTTCATCATGGATCTGGCAATGCCGACCGCCGTCTGGTTTCGCCTCTCCACCACGCCATTCTGTTGTGGCGAGTACGGCGCAGTGTGATGTTGCCCCACACCTTGATCCACGCAGTACGCAGCAAACTCCACTGAAGTGAATTCACCGCCACGATCAGTCCTCAGCATGGGGAGCTTCTTGCCGCTCTCGGCCTCCGCGCGCGTCTTGAACTTCTTGATCGCCGCCGCCGCTTTGTCCTTGCTCGTCAGGAGCTGCAGCCACATGTAGCGACTACAATCATCCACGAGCAGGAGGAAGTACCACCGACCACCGCATGTAGCAGGCGTGATCGACCCGCAGAGGTCGCCGTGAATGAGCTCGAGAGCTTCCTTCGCGCGATACTTGGCCGCCTTTGGGAAAGGTAGCCTCCTCTGCTTCCCGGGCAGGTAGCTATCACATAGCTCGCCTTCGTGCTTGATGTGGGGTAGCCCTCAGACTATCTTTCCTAGCCGACCAAGCGCGTCGAAGCTGAGATGTCCAAACCGGGCATGCCACATCCACGGTTCCTCGGAGTGCCTTGCCGCCAGGCACACCGGCTGCTCTACCTTCAGGTCGAGCAGGTACAACTAGTTCAGGGACCTCTTCACCTTGGCAAGAAGTCGCTGCTCCCGGTCCCTGATCCTAAGGACGTCGTCCTTGATCAGAACCTCGCTACCGCGCTCATCCAGCTGACCAATGCTGATGATGCTGGAACGCAGCTGTGGGATGTAATATACATCCGTTAGCGCGCGGTGCTCCCTGTTCTGGCATCTAAAGATGATGGTGACACGCCCTTGGATAGCCACCCTTGAGGCGTCATCAAACTTCACCGTACCGGTAACATCGCCGTTGAGCTCGGAGAAGGATTCCTTGGAGCCCGTCATGTGGTTGCTGGCACCAGAGTCCAGATACCACCGCTACTCCTTGTCGGCGCCCACATGCCCGAGCTAAACTTGGGCGCATTTTTCATCGAGGTTGACGGTTTTCAGGGCCTTCCCAGGTCCTTCCACCGTCGTCGCCTCTTCCCTCTCCTCGGCCTCGACGTCGTGCAGTGCATAGAATGTCGCCATCAGGATAGTTGCCTCATCCTCATCATCGGCTTGCGCCAGGTGAGACTGGGCCTTCTTCTCCTGCTTACGATTTGGGCACTCCCGTGCCCAATGGCCCATCTTCCCGCAACACCAGCAGGCGTTGGGGTTGACCTGCTTCTTCTCCGAAGAAGCCTTGCCGCGGTGCTTGCCCTTGCCACCGTGACTGGAGGAGGCTACCTTCCCAGAGTTCCTCCGAGCAGCCCACTCCTCTTCCGTTAGCAAGAGTTTCCCGCTGTCCTTCATTGCTGTCGCCTGCTCTAGGCGTTCGTCCACCGCCCACAGACGGCCTGTCACATCCTCAATCGTGAGGGTGGACAAGTCCAGCATCGTCTCTATGGAGAGAGCGATCTGGATGTACTTCGCTGGAACGAAGTGGAGGTACTTGGAGACCGCCTCCTTTTCGTCGATGGTGACACCGTGGCTCTTTAGCTTGCTGATGAGCGTCTGCAGGTGGAGGGAGAAGTCCTCCACCATCTCACATCCTTGAACTTGAGGAGGGCATACTCCTGCTTCAGAAGCTGGGCCGTCGCCTTCTTTGCACGGTCGGAACCGACGCGCATCGCTGTAATAGCTTCTCATGCCTCCTTAGCTGAGCTCTTTATCCCCAACGGCTCTCTGTACTCCACCGGTACAGCAGCGAGGATAGCCTCTAGTGCTGATATGTCATCTTTCTCATTGTCGGTGCCCTTGTCAACAGAATTCCAGAGCCGTCGAGCTCTGAGCTTGACCTTCATGGTCACCGACCACTCTCCATAGTTGGTACGAGTCAGCATCGGCCAACTGGTCCCGCTGACCTCCTGCACCATGCGAACAACCACCTCCTCTCATGGCTGGGCAGCCACAACAGTGCCACTGCTGTCGCCCAACTTAGAACCGCCTGTCGTCGCCACCGGTTAGACTGGCGACGGCACTTGTCTTGCGCTCTGATACCACTTGTTGGCCCACAGGATCACCGGCTCAGGCGAGTGAACCACTCCGCCAATCTTGCCGAGCACCCGCTAGTGTTGTCGAGCACCCACTAGCCGTGCCGACCACAAACAGGGTGTTGTCCGTACCCACACGCTATGGCTAGAGCTAGAAGAAGAAGGGAGAACAGAGCAAGCACACACAATACAAGACACCAGCGTTGGCCAAAGCCCTGTCTGTGAGATGGCAAATCTGAACTCTTTTTACTGAGTTGCCATGTATGTCTATTTATACAACTCTATCTTATCTAGTCCTAGTGCAGCGCACATGCTGCCACAGTAACTAGATAACCTGACAGGGCTGACTCTGCGCCGGCCACTGCCTGTTCCTACAGTGCTGCAGGTGAGAGGTGCGGTGCCTACACCTACAGCGCTACAGTGTCACAGTAGGGGGCCAGTTCGGCGCCGCCTTCCCTTGCTGTGTTCACACAAGGAATACAGTGGATTAGCTAACAAGTATGTGGATGAGTTTTATTGCTCCAAATTTTATTGCTCTATCTAGATTATCACGATTCACTGTCATGTATACGTGTCAGTATGTGGATGTGTTTTTACATGTGCATGCTCAGTTGGTTGTTTACATGTGCATGCTCACACATGTTTTTTGTGTGTTGGAACTCTGAATGTGCAAATTGAAGGTACTTGGTTCCGAATACTAGATTGAGTTATTACATAATGCTGCATAGAGAATCCCAATGCCAGATAAAAATGGGTATCCAACAATGATCTTATAAAGTGAGTGGTCGGTTTGTGTTGGGATAATGGATCCCAACAGAGTGAGTAGAGATAGAGTCTCCGCTTGGGTGAAGGCTCAATGCAAGGATGAGAACTCAGGTGGGCTCAAACACAATTAGGGTTTCATAAATAGCATTTAACAACCTCCCTTTTTACATAGGGTTCACTTCCCCTTTTATAGGCCACTGTGCATGATGAGGTTCATTTACAATCGTGCCTTTAGGCAGTACGAGCATATTCTTGGGATATTCCCGTACATAAGCAAACCTCCGAGGACATCTCGGGTCTCCTCCTTCACCAACCTCCTTGCTCTATGGGCCTTATCCCGCACGCATTAGAGGCCCATTTGCCATTTAGGATCCATGCACCATGGGAGATCCCCTTTTAGTCGGCGGAGGCCCTCATTGATTCATGCTGCCCCCTGGGTCCTCCTGTCCGCCTCCACCATGATGGCCTTTGCCTTTGCCCTACATCGAGCCTACGCCACTCGAGGCCTTCACCGTCTAGGGGGCGTGAGCGAAGGCTTCCTGTATAATCCCTGCAGATTATTTCTCATATGATTCACAACATTAGTCTTTTCTGGTAGGATGGGTACTCAGCCTCCACGGCTCATATGTTTGTGTCCCAACAGTTTGTATTTTCCTGTCCTAATACATTTATATTTTGTGAAAGCATGAGTATGTGCATCTCTTAATTATCCCCTTCTTTTATGCTCTTAGGAAAATTGATCTGTAATAATTTTAGGCACCGCCATTGTAGATGATGGCAGTCGGTTGCTCTGGCACCAATCATCCTCGATGATGCTATTAGCACATGGATGATGGCAGGGTACAAGGGCCTCTCGGCGCTTGTTTGCCGTTGATCATCCTTGTGGGTTGGGGGTGGTTCATTTTACTTGTTGTGTTCTTTTTTTGCTTGTGTTTATTGTATTCTTGATTCTCCTTAATGAAACGCACCACGTATGCTAATCAAACTGATTTCCTTATGGCAGCCCTGATAAAAAGTGTGCTAATATCTAGAGAATAAATTTTAACAGGTTAATTGGTTTGATATGTCCTAAGATGATTTTAAGTTAAATGAACTAATCAAATCATCGAGGGAAACCAATATATCATGTACCTGGATGGTAGTTCATGTTTTAATCTTGTAATAGTGCTTTTTCTAGATTGAATTGTTTTGGATTAGGTGTATTCCTCAGCAAAACCACCTTATCTCATTATGCTCTACTTGAAGAAATTCTGCGGTTACATTTTCCTTTACATGGTTGCTCCATCATTTACATTTCACATTATTAACTATATATGCAAATCAACATTTCAGGTAAATGTAACTTGTTTAAGCACTGAAGAGTGGTCCCATTCAGCAAGATGATTACAAGCATTCGCAGAGCTTGTCATATTTGTACTTCTTACTCTAAAATCACATTGAAGAGGCAGATGAACCTCAAGTGTGAACAATATTTGTCTCTATTTTTATAAGAAGGTTTATATATTTCCTCGAAAGTGATCTTGTAGATTTTATGTGAAGTGTATTTTTTATGACATGGGCCATGTATTTCCTTGAAAACAACCATGAGAGTTTGTATGCGAACTATACTTTTCCATTTTTTTCTGAGATGAGTTGTGTATTTGCTTGAAAAACAAGGATGATATATTTTCCTTGAAAATAATCATGGGAACGTTTGAACACTAATTTCTTAAATAAAGTGATCATCATGTATGTGTGATCTGAACCCTGTATTCTCAATGCCAACGTGTGGGTTTTTGGTGCAAGCTGTTGTTATAGCTTGTCTTTGTTGTCTCTATATTGTTCATATTGTAGCACAATACTCATCTAGGTATTTTCTTATCAATATCTGGTTGTGATAGATTTTAGTTACCAATTGCTTATTTGCTTTGCATATGGTTTATAGTTGTCCACTTTGCATCGCACCTCAGTATGTGTTCACATATGTTTAATTGAAAATATCTCTCATTTGTTCATATTCTACTTTTCGATCATTGTTCATGGTTTCTTATTTGCATCACACATCCATGTGTGTTTGACGTGTGTTCAATTAATAGTCTTTCATGTGTCAGCATTCTAATAGCATACTTGAATCACACTTCGAATATTTATCCGCTTATGATTGACTTTAGTTACTAATTATACTATATACTTTTTCACTCCCTTATTCATATTTTCCATCTTTGCATACAACATTCATGTGTGCTTAGCTATGTATTTAGCTCAAAAATCAACATACTCATTGCTTTATACATATACGTATATGGTTGGAGGTGGAAATTAGATGCAAATTTTGGTGAGTTACTTTTTATTAGTTTTCGTATTGGCATATATGAGTAATTTAGATTAAAACTAAGGGGTTACTAAGTTATTTTACATAATGACAGTGGTGAATTATTTAGATTAAGATTTAGAGGATTGTTACTTTAAAGTAATTTTAAAACGGCCAAGGTGAGTAGTTTTTTTAGAAAAAAAAAACAAAATAGACTTAGGCCTTGTTTGGTTGAGTTGTGGTTTTTGGAAAAGTTATTATGAGCTGTGACTTTTGGAAAAGCTGCTGTGAGATGTCGACGACTGTGAGAAAGCCAAAAGTTATTTGGTTCATCAATAGTTGTGGCTTTTGTAAAACTAGTTGTCAGTCTCTCTCACTTAGAAGCAGACACCACATGTCATCCACATGCCTCCCTACTCAACCCCCTCTCTCTTTGTAGGGTCGGGATGGCGACTAGAGGGGGGGTGAATAGTCATTTCTAAAACTTAATTGCGTCGGCTAACCGAAACAAGTGCGGAATTAAAACTATCGGTCTAGCCAAGACTATACCCCTCTATCTATGTTCTTTAGCACCTTGCAAAGATCCTGTAAGGAAAATGGACCCTAGGCCCATTCACTTTGGATTTTGGTGCTTGATGACCAATACAACCAAATTGGACTAATGAATTTGCAAGTGATTGTTTTGTAGTTCAATAGGATGCACGACGTGACTTGGACAAAGGCAACGTGATGATCCGATGATCAACACCTCAAGCAAGACCTTAGGAGCACAAGAGAAGATCCAAGATATCAAGCAAAATCCAAGCATGAAGATAGGAACCAAGCCGTACGCAAGATCGCGAAGAAACGAGCCCACAGAGGTGACCGGACGCTGGAGGAAAGCAACCGGACGCTCCGATCAAGTGGCTCGGCAACAGGCGTCAGCAATAGCGACCAGACACTGGACCGGACGCTGGAGGCAAAACGACCAGACGTAGGAGAGCAGAGTCCGGTCGAGTACAGAAAGGTTCCAGAGCGGCGAAATTGCGACCGGACGCATCCGGTGGCAAGTGACCGGACACTGGCAGCGTCCGATCAAGTGTTCGCGGATTCAATGGTCGGGATGACCGGACGCGTCCGGTCAGGATGAGTTCAGCGTCTGGTCAGTAGCAAAAAAGTGGGATTTTGTCCCCAACGACTACTTTCTCAGTGGTACTTATAAATAGACCCCCAACCGGCCATTTCACGTGGGTGGAGCTGAGGAAACATACCAAGGGTGTTAATACACCATTTTAGTGATCTCCACTTGCATAGAGCTTAGTGATTCATTAGGTGATTAGCGTAGGTGCTTTGCGAAGTGCTTAGGTTGATTAGACCATCGCTCATGCGCTTGCTCTAGGTTTAGGCCTAGTGTTTAGTGAGGTTTGCATACCTCTTACCACTCGGTGCTTGCGCGCACCATTGTTGTACATCAGAGGGGCTTGAAGTCTTGCGAGATCACACCAACCGCGTTTGTGGTGTGGCCGCCACCGTGTATCGGAGGGAACAAGGCCCGCGGCGTTTCGACCGGAAGCTTGATAGTGAAGACGGCGGGGAGCATCCGGGTGAGGCTTGCCGAGAGGCACGTCGGAGATCCACTTGTGCGTGGGGAAGGCCCGAGGCTATCCACGGAGTTACCCGACCAGGAGCTTGGCCCTTGCGAGGGATTCCTTGCGAGGGGCTCCAATGAGGACTAGGGGGAAGCTTGCGTGCTTCTTGATACCTCGATAAAAATACCGGAGTCGTCGACGGGAGTTTGCATATCTCTACCTTGCTCTTTAGCTTCCGCATTTACATTGATTGAATTACTCCTTTTGCGGTAGAGATAGCAACACACTAGCAAAACCATAGTTGCACATTTAGATAGTTTATCTTTTGCATAGGTTTTGCTAAGGTTAGAAAAAGAGGCCATAGTTTAGAGTTAGAATTTTAAGTTGCCTAATTCACCCCCCCCCCCCCCTCTTAGGCATCACGGTCCCTTCAATTGGTATCAGAGCCGGTTGGCTCAATTTGGACCTTTGGCTTAACCGCCGTTGAGCCGACACTATTTATAGTGGTTGGGATGGATACCTCTAGGCCTCTGCTCTTTGATGGCACTAACTTCCCTTATTATAAGGCTAGAATGGCTTGCCACCTTGAGGCGGTTGATTTGGGTGTATGAAGAGTCACTCGTGACGAGATGAAACCCATCAAGAATCCCAAAAAAACCCACAAAGAGTGATGAAAAAGAAATGCATTTCAATGCTAGAGCTAAGAATTGCTTGTTTGAATCATTTTGCATGGATGTGTTTAACCAAGTATTTACTTTAAATACGGTACATGAAATTTGGTTAAAACTCCAAGAGTTCCATGATGGCACAAGTAATGTCCGTGAGCAAAAACATTGTCTAGCTAAACAAAATTATGATTCCTTTACAATGAATGATAATGAGCTTGTTCGTGATATGTATTCTTGTTTGAATCTAATTATTAATGAGCTCCATTCAATAGGATTAATAAAGCTAGATGATGCGGACATCATGAGGAAGATCATCTTCGTGCTACCACAAAAGAAATATGCAAGCATCATCACCATCCTTCACAACATGGAGGACTTGAGCACCATGACCCCGAGCATAGTTATTGGCAAGTTAGTGGCATTTGAAATGTCACGTAAGATGGGTAAAGAAGAAGCTTCTTCATCAAGCAAAGGCAAAGCTCTCGCATGTAGCGAGAAAAAGAAGATGAAAGGGAAGCAAGTTGAGATAAGCTCAAGCTCAAGCTCCTCAAGTGAAGATGAAGAAGAAGATGAGGACAACGATGATGATGATGAAGATTCAAGTGATGATGATCAATCTTCCTCCTCCACCTCTGACCTTGATGAAGAATCAATCAAATTAATCAACAAGGTGGAGAAAATGATCCAAAGGCTCAATGTCAAGGGTGTGCCCATCCAAATTCAAGATCTCATTTTCACCAATCAAAGAAATGAGCAAAGAAAGAGAGGATGCTATGGATGCGGTGAGTTGGGGCACTTTGTGGAAGTTTGTCCAAATAAGCCTACACCCAAGACAAAGAAGAAGATATGCAAGAACCAAGCCCTCACATCAATAAGATCATGGGATGATTCTTCAAGTGAAGAAGAACACCATCACAAGAGGCGAGGCCGCAAGCACTCATCATCAAGCTCTTCTCGTGTGTGCCTTATGGCACGAGGTAACGAAAGCTCATCCTCTAGTAAGAGTGATAGTGATGATGATATTCCTTCTTATGATGAAATTGTGCAACAAAATCTTAATTATGCTAAAGTTTGCACTAGTCAACAAAAGAAGCTCAAAAGTTTAAAAGAAAAGCTAGATAGTTCACAAGAAGCATACAAAACTTTGCTTGAACAATATGAGAACTTTGCTAATCTCAATGTTGAACTATCTATTAAAATTGAGCAACTTAAGGCTAGTGCAACAACAAATGAATGCACAATCAATGATGAGCAACTTGTAAAGAAAAATAAAAAATTAAAAGAAAAGTTAGCTAGCTCACAAGATGCTTATAAAAGTTTGCTTGCAAAAATGGAAACCATGTGCAAACATTATGATGAGCTAACTAATAAAGTTGTTAATCTTGAAGCCGTTAGTACAACCCCCACCAAGGCATCTAAAAAGAAAAGTTATATCTTTAACATGTCTAAAAAGGATGCCTCTACTTCTTGTAATGATTTATGTTTAGACTCACCTTTATGCAACCAAGTTTGTGTTGAGAAAGTTGTTGTAGATACATGCACACAAGAGGTTGCAAAGGAGAATGAGCAACTCAAGCAAGAAGTAGCTCGCCTCACCAAGGACTTGACTCAAGTGAAAGGCAAGGCAAAGCAAACCCAACTTCATCAAGATAACACCGTCAAGGGAGTGAAGAAGCTTGATGAAGGACAAACCATGGTTTGTTACGTGTGTCACAAGGAAGGTCACAAGTCCTATGAGTGCAAGGTGAAGAATGAGGGAGGAGCAAAGAAGAAAGAGAAGAAGCAAACAAGCAAGCTCTCCAACACCTACACCAACAAGGTGGACAAGAAGGCCTCCACACCTTATCTCTCTTGAAGAAGAAAAATGACAAAGTGGTGGCCATCAAGGTGAACAAGCAAGCCAACAATGGGGTCAAACGCTTTTGGGTGCCAAAGGAGATTATTTCCAACATGAGGAGCACCAAGAAGGTTTGGATCCCGAAAGGGAAGTGAGAAGTCCAAAGGACTTTGGGAATTTAGAGACTTGGCAAAGTATGGATGCATTTCATGGGGTGCATCATGATGGACAAAATCATTGCCAAGTGGGTTAGTGAATACTATGGACCCAAATTCCCCTTCCCATGTTAGGTAACTAGATTCAATTTACTTCAATTGGTATTAGATTTAAATTTTCCTACAATTGGTATCTTTTAGCATCTAGTTACCCTTCATGCCTAGGTTTGCATTTGCATGCTTATATCTTTTGTCATGCATACACTAGGTATATCTTATGGTAGGCTTGCTCGGTTTCATTCTTAACCCTTGGAGCAAACCTACATGGTTTAAAATTATTTAGGAGCACGGCACATAGCTTGTCTTCTAATTGTTCATCTAATATGTGCCAAAGTCCAAATTGTAGATAATTTCCCTCGAATATCATCCTTGAAAAGTGATTCTCACATTCATGAGATGTCATCTTTCAAGTGGTATTCTTGATTCTAAAATCAATGTGCATGATTCCTACAAGTATTCCACACTTATGTGTGCACAAATTTAAGGGGATGTTAATCTACAAGTTGGATGCTTTGAGACTAATACCCTTTTCAAGTTTATCATGTGTGTAGTAGTCTCATTGCAAGGAAAATGGAGTCCCCGGAGTTAAGCATCACACTTCAAATATTTACCACTCATTGCAAGTGGTAGAAATCAATTTGGTTTCCACATGTGGCATTTCTAAACCAATATCATCATGTTGATTTCATTTGGATATTTATATGCTTTCTCCATGCGTTATATAGATTAAATTCCCTTGAGCTATAACTTGCTAATTAGGCATATACTTTGCTTTCTATCATATGTTTGCATATATTTAGGGGGAGCTTAATCTATATAATGTGAGAGTCAAATTTTGTGACCTATTCCACTCTACACATAAAGGCTCACAAAGTTTGACCCTTCCTTGTGCTACTAATGTCTTTCTTTTTGGTGTTTGATTCCAAAGGGGGAGAATTTAGAGGACCAAAAGCAAGCATTAATAATTTACAAGTGGTAATGGTCCGAGAAAGGGAGGCTAGTGGATTATGGATTGCCTATGTAATAGGGAGAATATGTAGGAAGCAAGGCTTAAATCCATAATACCACATGAGGACATTTGCAAGGGCATGATAAGTTTTTATATAGTCCTACAAGTAATATCTTTTAGCATCATATAATCTTGCCCCCTTGCATTGCATCCTAGCAAGTAGGTAGTTTTTAAATTTCAAAATTTTATTATTTGCTTGCTTTGGTCGTGTTATCATCAATCACCAAAAAGGGGGAGCTTGTAAGGAAAATGGACCCTAGGCCCATTTACTTTAGATTTTGGTGCTTGATGACCAACACAACCAAATTGGACTAATGAATTTGCAAGTGATTGTTTTATAGTTCAATAGGATGCAAGACGTGACTTGAACAAAGGCAACGTGATGATCTGATGATCAACACCTCAAGCAAGACCTTAGGAGCACAAGAGAAGATCCAAGATATCAAGCAAAATCCAAGCATGAAGATAGGAACCAAGCCGTACACAAGATCATGAAGAAACGAGCTCACAGAGGTGACCGGACGCTAGAGGAAAGCAATCGGACGCTCCAATCAAGTGGCTCGGCAACATGCGTCAGTAGCAGCGACCGGACACTGGACCAGACGCTGGCGGCAAAACGACCAGACGCGGGATAGTAGAAAGGTTCCAGAGCGGCGAAATTGCGACCGGACGCATCCGGTGGCAAGTGACCGGACGCTGGCAGCGTCCGATCAAGTGTTCGCGGCTCCAACGGTCGGGACGACCGGACGCGTCCGATCAGGACGAGTTCAGCATCCGGTTAGTAGCAGAAAAGTGGGATTTCGTCCCCAACGGCTACTTTCTCAGTTGGGCTTATAAATAAACCCCCCAACCGGCCATTTGATGTGGGTGGAGCTGAAAAAACATACCAAAGGTGTTAATACACCATTTTAGTGATCTCCACTTGCATAGAGCTTAGTGATTCATTAGGTGATTAGCGTAGGTGCTTTGCAAAGTGCTTAGGTTGATTAGACCATCGCTCATGCGCTTGCTCTAGGTTTAGGCCTAGTGTTTAGTGAGGTTTGCGTATCTCTTACCACTCGGTGCTTGCGCGCACTATTGTTGTACATCGGAGGGGCTTGAAGTCTTGTAGGATCACACCAACCGCGTTTGTGGTGTGGCCGCCACCGTGTACCGGAGGGAACAAGGCCCGCGGCGTTTCGGCCGGAAGCTTGATAGTAAAGACAGCGGGGAGCATCCGGGAGAGGCTTGCCGAGAGGCACGTCGGAGACCCACTTGCGCGTGGGGAAGGCCCGAGGCTATCCACGGAGTTACCCGACCGGAAGCTTGGCCCTTGCGAGGGATTCCTTGCGAGGGGCTCCAACGAGGACTAGGGAGAAGCTTGCGTGCTTCTCGATACCTCGGTAAAAATATCGGAGTCATCGACGAGAGTTTACATATCTCTACCTTGCTCTTTAGCTTCCGCATTTACATTGATTGAATTACTCCTTTTGCTGTAGAGATAGCAACACACTAGCAAAATCATAGTTGCACATTTAGATAGTTTATCTTTTGCATAGGTTTTGCTAAGGTTAGAAAAAAGAAACCATAGTTTAGAGTTAGAATTTTAAGTTGCCTAATTCAACCCCCCTCTTAGACGTCACGGTCCCTTCAGATCCTAATTAAGCAACAAAAGTGCCGGGCTAACTAGAGCTCACCTAATCAATTCTAGTAGCAAGGTCACACAAACCTATGCCACTAGTATTTCAAGCAATGAGGGAGCTTCTACACATGTTAGTAAGCAAAAGCATAAAGCCAACTAAACTCACTAGCAATGCTCAATAACAAGGTAACCAATGCCAAATTAGAGAGCGCAAATAATTAGCTACACAAACTAAGCAAAGTGACTAACAAGATTACACAAACTAAATTAGCCACGCAAGGGAGCTACTTCTATGCTACACAAGTAAGAAGGTAACTAGTGAGCTACACAAGCTTACTAATTACAAGAGCAACTACACGAGCACAATGTATATAAAAGTAATCACAATGTACACACGCAAGGGAGCTGCATGATTAGCACCTCACCTCACTTGGAAGCAGGTACTCGAGAGGAAATACTATGCTTTTCTCCTTACAGCTTTCCACTATTTTATAAAATCGAGATGTCCGTGAAGACAGCGGGATTCAAGAACAATATCTTAGTTTCGCCATTTGTTGCCATGCACTCCTTACAGCTGAATTCAAGAGAAACAGATTGTGAGAGAGTGCGAGCACTGAACGGTCGAGCTGAGCATGGAGCTCGTTTTGGGTTCCATGGCCAGCCTCGCCCCCAAGCTGAGTGACCTGCTCATGCTGGCGTTTGTCGTACAGAAGGGGCTGAAGCCTGACATCGAGTCTCTCTCCAGGGAACTTGTGATGATGCACGCCACTCTGGAGGACTCGACTTTGGGTTTCACCGGAAGCTTAGACTTAGAGATATACGAAGCTCTCCAACGAGTTAGCTGAACTTCGTGTAACAACTCAAAAATCCACACACTAAAAATACCAACTACAAAAATTTTCTTATAACCTCCATGTGATGATGAGTGTCATGTATAGTAACCCAACCTAAGAGATGCATTAGGTCTAACCCCAACCCAAGTTAACACATAAGCATAGCATGTCATTAGTTAATTGTGTTTATTTAAATTCTAACAAATAAGTGTTGCATATATTGAATGTGATTTGGATTTCTCTTTGAGTTATGATATGCTTAACAACTCCAATAAATTAGGTGCACCAAATTGGAATTCAAGTTTTAGAACCAAATTTGAAATTCAAATCAAGGAAGAAGAAAAAGAAAACAGAAAGAGGAATAGCGCTCGGCTTCCTCACCTACGCCTCAACCGCCTACGCGACCGGCGCCCGACAGCTGTGGCAGGGGCGGGCCAGGGGGTCACGCCCAGGGCATGACCCTGTCCCCTTGCGCCGCGCCCACGCAACCCCGCACCACCGTCTGATGCGATGCACACGCCTCTACCGCACGATGCCATCCGCCATGGGAGGCATAGCGCTCGGCTATAAAGCCAGCCCACACGCAGCTCATGCTCAGCGCCTTAGCCTCTCCCTCAGCCTCCGCCGCCGCTTGGTGGCCCAGCAGCCGCACCACACCGAGAGTAGAGGGCCGAGAAGGAGATCGTGAGAGGAGGGTCGGAGCCCCGCGCGCTGCCGAAGTCGCCGGAGCCGAGGGCGACGCCGTCATCGTCATCACGGTCGCGGATCGGCACTGCACGGCACTGCTTCCGGAGCTACACGGCCGCAACTCGTCACTGCACCGCTATCCTTTCTTCCACAACACCTACGGTGAGCCCCGGTTCATTCCCTGCTCACCACTGGACCTTGCTAGTCCGGCCATGGCGCTCCATACCATGAGCGCGTAGGCCAAGGCCATCCCCGGCCTCTAGGCACACCAGCACAGCACACTCATGTTGACCGTGACCACCCCGAGCCCTTGGACGTTGTAGGCCACTCCAAGTCCCACGGGCGCCGTAGCCGAGCACGCATGCCGCGCTCGCAACGCCGCCGCCATGACGCAACCACCAGTCCGAGCACCCGGCCACTAGTCCGAGCACCAGGCCACCAGTCCGAGCACTTGGCCACCAGTCCGAGCACCAGACCACAAGTCCGAGCACCAGACCACCAGTCCGAGCACCCGGCCACTAGTCCGAGCACCAGACCACTGGCCCGAGCACCAGACCACCGGTCCGAGCACCGACCACCGTGCCCAATACCGATCGAAGCGCCTAGCGCCTCCTTGACTCGCCCGTCCCGATCGCTGAAGCCACGGGTAACTCACGCGCACGCCGTGACCACCCCGCTGGAGCCCCGTAGTGACCGCGCGCCTCGCTGTCATCACCATGTCGCCGTGGCCGCCGGGAAAACCCTACCGGCCACCTGGAAACTAGAAGCCCTGCCCTGAGCTCTAGACGCCCTCACCGCGTCCACACGGATCCGTAGGAGCCTACACTCCCCACTATGACGCCCCTCCGAGGCCATAGCACCCACACCGACGCCGCCGACATGATCAGAAGGCCGTCCGCCGTGGCCAAAGCCATCGGAGACCCTGGAGGACCCCTCGACCTGCCCAACATGCCCGCTGGAGCATTGTGACGCCCACGCGCACCACAGAATCGGCCAAAGCCGCTGCACCCGCGCCATTCCCGCACGCCGGTTGTGCTTGAGCCGCCGTTCATCGTGACCAGTGACATAGGATGCACCATCCGTCGCCCTGACTCCACCATTGCAGTCGCCATGGCACGGGGAGGCTTTTCCCCACCTCAATTGGACGTCTGAGCCGTTGCGGGAGCTCGCCGGTGAGCACGTCGCCGGCAGAAGCGCGCCGTGGAAGAAACAGAGGAGAAGGGGGTGAGTTGAACAACGCAGCCCTGCACCCAGTGCACATGAGCCAAGTCGAGGAGAAATGATGATGGACTCGGTCCACCATGGATCCTACCTTAGGTCCATGGACCGTGAACTTGGGTTCACCGTGAGCCGCGCTCACGCCCACAGCTAGGGAACGAAGCCCAGTAGAAGCCCACGGCTACGATGTGGCAGCATCACATCTTGCCACGTGGCGGGCCAAGCCCGACCCAGATCCAGCCCTGTCTAGGCCCGTTTGAGACCCGGCCCATGTTGACCGTTGACTGGTCAACGTTGGTCGTTGATCTGGCCCCACATGTCAGTGGCACAGACACGCTGGACCCACACATCAGATGCTGACGACATGATGACATCACGAGGGACCCACATGTCTGCGACCCAAGAGCCCCTGGACCCACCTGTCAGAACTGGGGACATTGCTGACGTCATGCTGACGTCAGCTGGACCCCACCTATTAGCTCGGAACCGAGACGATGGCATCATGCTGACGTCAGCATGCCACGTGGACCAACCACAACATGACACGTGTCAGTCCAGGATTAATTCAGCCTTTTTCCATTTTCAGAAATAGATTTAAACCTCGGAAATTCATAACTAATTCATATGACCTCAGAAAAATACGAAACAAGGACCAAAATTCATCTAAAATCAAGCTCTACGCAATGAACCCATGTTTGAGTGCATTTGGCTCTTTTGAATTTTCATTGCTTCTTTGTGCTATTCTATAGACGTCGCTAATGCAACTATATTACGATCGTTTGCAGACTCGAAGGAGAAACAGACAGACGAGGATCGTGAGTACCGTGAGGAGTACGGAGACGACTACACTGAAGGTGCCACATCCCACCCAATCTCGTAGCACCTATTACGCATGGCTAACATAGAACTGCTATCGCTTTACTTTACTGCTACAGTCATATGAAACCTTTACCTTGACGCAACCTTACCCCTGCATACCCTGCTATTAGGCTAGACACACGCTTACTGCTATATATTCCATTACTTATACTTCTACTACGCTTATACTACGTGCGTGGTAGAAACTGGTGTTATCTGGACTATGGGGAGAGTGCTGCGTGTGTGACTTGGGTGTGTGGAGGGTGAGGGTTGTGTCGACCAAGTTGGAGTATACGACGAGCCTGGGGCAAGTCTTGATATGGGATGCTACCTGGGCACCCCTAGAAATGGATACCTGTGGTGGGTAAATGGTATATGAGGTGGACCTGGGTGTGAACCTGTGACGGGTGGAGCCCGGGATGGGGGTGCTGTGGTGGCACGGTAAATGGAAACCCTGATGGAGACATTCTGGCTGGGTCATCCATAAGGACTTACTAGTACTCAGATTCACCGGGAAGCCTTACGTACCACTCGCCCTATATGGTGCGGGACGGCTGGACTACTTGGTAGGATATTGCCACTACTGCTAGGTTGATAGCGGACAGTGTAAGGAGGTACGGGGCGTGGAGGATTCCCCCCACACCCTTCCGAGACTTCATGGAGACCTTGTGGACCCGGCTCATGACTCACAGTTTCAGCCACCCTAGACTTGACTTGGGGTGAACCATGGCTGAATGGTAGAGTGGCATTATCCTAGGCTAGCAAGCGGCCAGAATCAGCCTAGTTGACGACGGTCAGCGAGGAAGGCGGATCTTGTGGTTATGTAGAACCTCTGCAGAGTGTATGGTTGATCGATCGATACATGTGCCGACTTATCGGCTATGGACCTTTCCTGGGTTTCGCTTAAACTAGATAGTGAGATGAGTCCTTCTTTTCTCCCCTTAGAAGTGAGTGTTCGGTCGTAGCCAGGGGCTACGGGCCTTGAGACAGTGCCGAGAGAGAGTTGGCCTGTCGACTGAGCGATGGTGTGGAGATGGTGGTATGTCGATCCCCGGGATCGAAACCTGGCTCGGAAAAGGGGATGGAGTGGAATGTGTGTGGGAATGGTGTTAAAACTTGACAAACTATTACTATTTACTTGATATGCTATTGCATAGGAAACCCCAGCTTTATAGGTTCCTTTGACTATGTCCCACTTGCATCCAATTTCCACAAAGCAATGCTCATAGGGATGGGAGTGGCCAGTATAAATCGTACTGATAAATTTTGGCACACAGGTTCTGCTGAGGAGTATAGTTCCGAGAAGTTTTGACGGATGAGGGGTTCGTGCCTACGCTCGAGTTTGGCGATCTTATCTTCAAGCTGTTCTGAATGAATGCTACTTTTGATTCCGCCAATGCGGCGATGTAATAAATTATGTAATTCCGCACTATTTGTACTCTGATATTATCGTTGTATGGATGTGATATTCGACTGGAATTTGGATAATATGATCTACAACGATCGTATTACACTACGACGCTGTGGTTTTCCCTTCGCAGGAATTGGGGTCGTTTCACTCTGTATGGCAAGTACATAGTAAGGTGCGCGCGGGTGCCAATCTGTTGAAAAGCGAGCAGTAGCATTGGAGTAGAGTTGTTCCATGTGATGCTACCCGTCTCAATGGACCTTTTTATTGTTCTTTTACCCTTTTTTATTGTTTTCAAGTATACCGCATCAGTAAAGAATATTTGCTGATAACTTGTTGAAACAACTTCTACAATGCATAGTTTCGATTTTGGTGTTTCATATGCATCCGTTGCATTTAATTCTATGACATAGAGAAACTGCCATGTTTACTTGGCTGATAAGCCATAGCTGAAAGTACTATTAGCTGATTTGTTGGGAGAGAAAAATACTGTTCGTTAGCTGAAAAAATACGGCTTATAAGCCAAGCAAACAGGGCGTTAGTAAGCTTGCTATATTGTCAGTGGGTTAGATTGTTGTAGTCATGTATCTGTCATATATGTTGCTGCTCTCCTACCCTGATGTCCTGAATGTATCCCTTGCATGCTCAGCTCAGTACACATGTTGGTTAATCTGGCTGTTTTTTTTCTCTCTAACCATTTTGCTTTGTCCTGGCTGAAAAAGATGATGACGGCAACTTGATGTGTTGTGCGAGGTTCAGAGTGACAAGTTAAAGAACATGGCTGATGTGAGCATGACATTTTTTCCTATGGCCGAACTGAATCAGTCCTGTCTTATATTATTTGATGGCAAGATAATTTTAGTTGAACTGATTTTTGTTCAAACTAGATTTGAATTGCATTCGCAATGGCAACACAATAGTATGCTGACATGATATTCGTGATTGATCATGGTTGCATGCAAGGATTAAATAGCTTATAGATAGTTAAACAGACAACCCATTGTACATCATGTTTGTTTAGTTGTTTGTGTTCATTTCAAAAACTTATAGACAGAGGGCTGCTTGTGGGTTGAACGTGAAGAAACAACATCAAGAAATAATTTATTGGCATTAGCCTTAATATGTTGAGAATGTAGATCTAAGGCTAGTCTCAGTGGGAGTTTTATATGTACATTTAATAGGCTGTCACATAGGCATTTTTTATAACATGACAATATTTTTTTAAAAAAAGAGTAGAAGTGAAATTATCTTTCAATGATTACCAACTCAATGAGTCATGAAATTAAATGTCTTTGAAATGCAATGAAAGTATGCATTGAGGATGGGTGTTCCATCCATATTTCGGCCCCGTTCGCTTCGCTGAAAGAACGAGCTAAAACATTGTTCCGGCTGATTTGTTGTGAGAGAAAAACACTGTTCCGACTGACAAAACAAGCTAAAAAGGACGGATTATAAGAGAAGCGAACAGGGCTTTCAATTGACATGATTTGGCGGTCTTGAAAACAATAAAACAGTGGTAGCTGGACCATCCTAGCAAAGGACCTTTAATTTCGATATTACATAAACTGAAAACAACCAAAACCAACGCAGCGTTGTGACCTACGAGGCGGCCTTGCGCCTTTGTGGTTGTCTTGACGAGCCCTCTCCACCATCTGGAAAGAGCGCTTCCAACGCCTCGGTGTTGGACGTAGTCAGGTTGCCGTCGAAGATCCTATTCACGAATCAAAGTTTAATATTAAGCCGCCTGCTCTCTTGTCCTACTCAACAGCATCTTCCATTCCGGTCCGCACCAGCTCCAATAAACTAGCAGTGAGCATCTTTATCGCTCAACCACATAGCATCTATTTTCGCCATTTGTTGCCATGCACCCAACGAGCATCTACAAATGCAAGCAAGCAAGAGAAACATAGAGCGAGTGTGACCGAGAGATCGAGCTTAACCATGGATCTCGCCTTAGGGGCCATGGCCAGCCTGCCCCCCAAGCTGGCGGAGCTGCTCCTGAAGGAGTACGTCATGCAGAAGGGCCTGAAGCCCGACATCGAGTCCCTCTCCAGAGAGCTTGTGATGATGAACGCCGCCCTCGTCGACGCGTCTCGGGTTCCACCGGACCAGCTTACTGAGGTGGAAAAGCTCTGGGCACGGCGGGTCCGGGAGCTGTCGTACGACATGGAGGATGCTGTCGATGACTTCATCCTGCGCGTGGCCGGCTGCGAGTCTGCAGCTGATGCCACTGACGCCAACATCTTCAAGAAGATCCTTGGCAAAGCCACCGCTGCGGTGAAAGAGGGCAAGCATCGCCATCAGTTCTTCAACACGGTCAAACACATAAAGAAGCTCTCCCACGAGCTGGCTGGGCTCCATGCCAAGTACATGGTTAGGGGCGCGGGTGCTGATCTCGCCGCAAGCTGCGGTATCGACCCTCGTGTCATTAATCTGTACAAGAAAGAGTCGGAACTCGTTGGCATCGAGGTGTCAAGGGACAAAGTCGTCAGGATGATGTCTATAGGGACCAAAGATGATACTCATGCTCATGCATATTGGGACCTGAAGATAGTGTCTATAGTTGGGGTTGGAGGATTGGGCAAGACTACTCTAGCCAAAACGGTGCATGATATGCTTAAGAAACAATTCGACTGTTCTGCTTTTATTTCTGTTGGTAGGACTCCTAATCTGACCAGGACATTTGAGAAGATGCTAGTGGACATTTGAGAAGTTTATTTCTGTTGGTCCGAAATCACCATGTGCAGCACTTGCCTGAAGGCACCATGCACATGCCAGAGGTTCTGAGGTCGCTTCACATTGAAGATAGTAAGATTGAGATTATGGCCCCACTTCAAAGGTTTAGAGTTTGCCGTGTGCTAAATTTACAAAACTGCCATGTCCCGATCAGCCTAAAGCATCTAGGGAGGTTGTTGCATCTCAAGTACTTAGATATATCTTACACAGTTGTTGATGAGCTTCCTAAGGAACTCGGGCATCTGAAGTCTCTTCTGACACTGGTATTAATCGATATTGGCCTAGACGAGCTACCAGCGGCCGTGTGTTCACTTACACAGCTGATGTGCCTGGTAGCTGTTGGGTTCAAAAAGTTCCCAACAAAGAGGATGGGGAACCTAACGTCCCTGGAGGAGCTACAGTTAAAGACCGTAGTTGGCGGCCGTAGTGCCACCGAGGGCCTAGTGGCAGAGCTTGGCAAGCTGACGAGGCTGAGGGTCGTCACGATCACCTTCTCCCAGGTACTAGATGACAGTTTGCAAAATGCATTGGTGCAGTCTCTTTGCAATCCAGGAACTAGAGCTTTTTCCTACAGGATCATTCCATCAGGGAGTCACTGTGTGGGAAAACTGGGAGGCACCTAGGCAGCTTCGACGCCTGCTTATACAAGGTATCACCTTCTCACGGCTGCCTCGGTGGATCAATCGCTCCCGCCTGCCACGCCTCTCCTTCTTATCTGTCAGCGTGTATGTTGTTGAAGTACATGACCTAGATAACCTAGTGAGATTGCCAGAGCTGAGCTACCTCGAGCTAGGCGGTTTCAGCTGGCCTCCAGGGTACACTGTTGGTACGGACGGTTTCAGGAATCTGAGGTTCTGCCATGTGGGCACAGCGCTCAAGTTTCATATGGGCGCCATGCCAAGGCTTGAAGAGCTGCGGTTTGGAGTTTTGGCAGGGTATTGGAGTTGGCACGTAGATGGTGTGCCATTGGAGCAGTTCCCAACAAAGCATGTAATTGAAGATCTTGAATTGGGCCTGGATAATCTCCTTTCACTTGAGAAAGTCACGGTCAGAGTCAACTGCACGGGTGCTACTGCCTCAGAAGTGCAGGAGGTGGAGGCCATGGTCACGCGTGCAATGGAAAATCATCCCAACCATCCAACCATGAAAATGGATCGAGTATATGAAGAAAATATGTTATCTGATGAACACCGGGAGGCTCGGGTGAGGCTGTCTCTTCTAGTCTGATAAAAAAATACGTTCTCTTAATTATATTACATGTTCGTGGGTACTACTTACTGACCTGTATGTTGTATATTGCATTCTGCTCCTTGCAATTCTCAGCCTGGATTAAATTTTTTCAGTAGTTAATAGAAACCTAAGCTTTGATTATAGAACTTACTACCCACGCTTATTTTTCCTTCCCCAAACTCCAGCTGGACGGCGATCATGATGATTCACTAGATAATTTTCGTTGCAAACTCCAGCGCAGGAATTGATAGCTCTGTTTGTCCAATCCTTCCAACCCAGCAGGTACGTCCATACCAATCTGCATGTATAAACACTCCAAATTTTATTGCTCTATCTAGTTATCACGATTCACTGTCATGTATACGTGTCAGTATGTATAAAGGATGTGTTTTTACATGTGCATGCATAGTTCATACATGCATGTTTTTTCTGTGTTGGAACTCTGAATGTGCAAACTGAAGGTACTGCTGGGTTTCAAATAGACTAGTGGACAGGCACGTGCGTGTAGAGAAAAAAAATACTTGTGTTAGGGAAATAAGAACTTTTACGTACGGTGATAAAAAGTAATTGAGACAATAATTTGATGCAACAGCCATGTCAGTACAAGAGACATAAGGTCAAGAAATAGATACTTAGGATGTACTCCCTCTGTCCCAACGGAGAAGTTGTTCTCGCTTTCCGAGAAATCAACTTTTTTTTAACTTAAGAATATTAATATTTATAACACACTTATTTAAATATATAAATGTTGTACGCATTTTCTACAAACCTAGTCAAAGTTGAGAAAGTTTGACCTGCACGTATCCCATAACGACTTTCTTTCTGGGACGGAGGGAGTATATATGTGAACTACTGCTACTCAACCATGTTAGTACAAGAGACATAAGGTCAAGAAATACATACTCAGAATAAAAATAATAAGTATTCACTCACAATCAATGTGGCATGCCCCTATTAGCTAAACATTTAGCCAAAAAAGTCTGGAAAGATTTCTATGTAGAACACACCCATCAATGCCGTCAGTAGTGTATTTAGTCCATCTGAGTTTTCCAAAGGACCTATTAGTTGTCAAATGTGATGATAGAAGGATAACAATTCAGCAGCTAATGTATGGTATAATAAATCACAAAACCCTCAGCAGCCTAACGCGATACAAAGACCTGACATCACTATGTCAGTAGTGAATGTTGTGTGCGTTTCTTCTCTATATGCTACACAAAATAATTATTGATGTAATAATGATGTACACTCTGAATCATTCAGTTATCTTGAATTAGGGAGAAAATAACAATTTGATTTGATGTTGTTGACCTCTATGTACCTGTAGTATATATCACGCGTCTTTGTCCTTTAGAAATTTGAGCCCCTTATGTTACGGCGTGGACGGGAACGGTGAGGAGATCGCAGAGGTGAATGAAGAAGAAGACTGGATTGAGAATTGGAGCGCGAGGGATAACAAGGAAGCCGTGCAGCGGAAGGTTCGCCGGCGGCAGCGGCAGAAGCGCTCGCAGCCACCGTCGAAGGTAACCTGCCTACCTTGGGAGGTTTATTCCTTCTTTGATAAGATCTATTACAATCTCTAGTGCCCTTTATATAACAGGTGCACTCCTAACAAACCTAAATAGATTTCCTAAATATAGATTACCTAAATATCCTCCCTTTCCTCTCCTAACTTAATCAGGCAGCCCCTTAGCCACGGCTGGGCTTGGGCCGGCGCCTATACTGACGCCCTACAAAGGCGTCTATAACATTTCCCTCCTCCCCAACAAATAGCTCGTCCACAAGCTGAAATGTTGGATAACGATCCTTGAAGTCATCAATATCTTCCCAAGTAGAATCTGCCGCAGTCCGCCCTTCCCAATGAACAAGAAGTTGCCAGCAACCCCGATTCAAGCGAGCACGCACCACTGCAGCCAGAGTAGGAATTACACGTCCATGAAGCATGGATGGAAGAGGAACAATGGCTTCTGGAGGGTCGCCTTCATACTTTTTCAGCAACGCCACATGAAAGACATCATGAATACGAGCCTTCGGCGGAAGACGCAGACGATAAGCCACGGCGCCCACGCGCTCAACAATCTGATAGGGTCCAAAGAACCGCGGCCCTAACTTGGAGGAGGCCGCCAAAGTAATACCAACAGCTGTGCGGTGATGAAGGCGGAGCAGCACCCAATCACCTACAACAAACTCCACAAACCGGCGCCTCTTGTCATGGATCTCCCGCATAGTATCCTGAGCCAATACCAAACGATCACGAATGTCCAACAGGAACTCATCACGGTCACGGAGCTGACGATCAACAACAGCCACCCGAGCCGACCCAGGAAGATAGGAAACCATCGACGGTGGAGACCGGCCATACACCACCTCAAACGGTGTAGCGCGAAGAGCAGACTGGTAGGAAGTATTATAACAGAATTCTGCCCAAGGAAGCCACTGCAACCAAGAACGAGGCCGATCCCCCACTAAACAACGCAGGTACATAACTATGATACGATTAGTGACCTTAGATTGCCCATCTGTCTGTGGATGAAAAGCGGAACTGCGTAGTAAAGTCACACCAGCCAGCTTGAAAAGCTCCTCCCAAAAATTGCTTGTGAAAACAGTATCCCAATCACTCACAATAGAACATGGAAATCCATGCAGCCGCACAATGTTATCGAAGAAGGCACGAGCGACGGAGCTAGCTGAGTAGGGATGACTTAGAGCGATGAAATGCGCCATCTTGGAAAAGCGATCAACCACAGTAAGAATCACGGACTTGCCGCCCACACGCGGAAAGCCCTCAACAAAGTCCACAGCGATGTCGCTCCACACATGTTCCGGAACAGGAAGGGGCTGAAGAAGACCAGCGGGATGTAGATGTTCAGTTTTATTGCGCTGACAAACATCGCAGCCTTTGACAAAGTCTCGAACCAGCCGATGCGCACGTCGGTTGTAGAAGGATGCACGCAGTCTGTGGAGAGTTTTCTGCGAGCCTTCATGACCGGCAGTGTGGGCTTCACGCAAGAGTTGCAGCCAGAGCGGTGACTCATTAGGAACGAAAGGACGTCCTTGGTACAACAGCAGACCGTCCACCATTGCCCAACCGTCAGGTGCTGTACCAGCAATGATCTGCGCCTGGAGTTCCTGAGCTTGAGAGTCGCGCTGAATTTCAGCGCGCAGGACATCATATATGGCGAACGAAGGCCCGGAAAGTGCACATGCAGCCATAGCACTGGAATCTATATCACGGCGTGATAATGCGTCCGCCACCGTGTTGAACTTCCCTGGTCTATACTCAACTGAGAGATCATATCCGAATAACTTAGTAACCCAAGTGTGCTACGGTATCATCGTTAGGCGCTGGTCGAGAATAAACTTGAGGCTCCAATGATCCGTCCTCACAGTAAAGGCACGTCCCCAGAGATAAGGCCGCCAATGACGAACTGCCTTGATGAGACCAATCAACTCCCGCTCATAAGCCGGAAGCTTGGCATGGTGAGGCGCCACCGCGCGGCTGAAGAAGGCCACCGCACCATCTCCTTGGTGGAGGACTGCACCAAAACCAGCGCCTGATGCGTCACAGTCAACAATGAAGCGCTTGTTGAAGTCGGGCAGTTGAAGTAGAGGAGCAGACGTCAACGCCTTCTTGAGCGCCAAGAAGGCCTCCTCTGTTGTCAGTGTCTAGGAAAAAGCCTCACGCTTGAGAAGCGTCGTGAGGGGTGCAGCCACACCACCATAGCCTGCGATGAACTTCCGATAATATCCTGTGAGGTCGAGAAACCCGCGGAGGGCGCGAGCTGTCATCGGTCGCGGCCAAGCCTCCACCGCTTCAATCTTCGCTGGATCCATAGCAACTCCCGCAGCCGAAATGATGTGTCCAAGGTAGCCGACGGAGAGTTCGCCAAAGAAACATTTGGAGCGCTTAGCGAAGAGATGATGCACGCGCATCTGCTGCAGCACAGTCCGCACATGCTGCAAATGCTCTGCCCATGTCGAACTGAAGATCAAAATGTCATCAAAAAATACAAGCACGAAACGACGGATATACGAGTTCAAAATATCATTCATAAGTGCTTGGAAGGTGGCAGGTGCGTTAGTGAGACCGAAGGGCATGACGAGGAACTCGAAATGACTGTGATGCGTCCGGAACGCGGTCTTGGCAATGTCATCCGGGTGCATGCGCACCTGATGATATCCGCTACGAAGATCGATCTTGGTGAAGAAATGAGCCCCCTTCAACTCATCAAGGAGTTCATCAACCACAGGAATAGGAAACTTGTCTTTGATGGTGCTGTCGTTAAGAGCACGAAAGTCGACGCAGAAGCGCCAGCTGCCATCTTGCTTGCGAACGAGGAGTACCGGGGAGGAGAACGGTGAAGTCGACTCCCGGATGATCCCTTGCTGCAACATATCATCGCACTGCCGTTCAATCTCGTCCTTGAGGAGCTGTGGGTAGCGGTAGGGCCTCACAGCCACCGGTGAAGAACCAGGAACGAGGTGAATACGGTGGTCATGGCGTCGGCTTGGAGGCAGCCCGCGCGGCTCCTCGAAGATGTCGGCATAGGACAGCAGCAGCTCTTCCAATATTGTCCGGGGATCAGCGATAGCATGGGCAGCCAACGACTTGCTACCCAGACCGTTCCACCTGTGAGCATGCCCTCGGTACCAAAAAGCCATCGAGAGGGCGTCGAAGTCCCAAACGATGGGTCCCAAAGAACGTAGCCAATGAACACCGAGAACCAAGTCAAAGCCGCCCAAGTCGAGGGCGACACAGTCGATGGAGAAGGGTTCCTCGTAGATTAGAAGCTTCGTGGCAAGGCATACGCTGGGGATGCAAACACGATCACCATTCGCGACCAACACGGACAGCTCATCACGTGAGGAGACTGGCAGGCCCAGGCGAGCGGCCACCTCCATATGGATGAAGGTGTGCGTGCTGCCGGTATCAACCAAAGCTTTGAGTGGAACACCCGCGATCGTCACCTGTAACATCATAGAGATGGCATGGCCGAGGCCAGTCAATGCGTGCAGGGAAATCTCCAAGTTAGAGATGTCGTCGCCGAGCGGGTCCTCCTCGCCTTCCTCAAGCTCCATGAGGAAGACGCCCTTTGCCACACACTTGTGATCCTTGGAATACGGTTCCGGGCAGAAGTAGCACTGCCCGTTCTGCCGCTTCTCTTGCATCTCGGCCGGGGTCAGACGACGAGAACGAGAATGAGTCCCTTCAGGCTTGCCATCCTGTAGACCAGCAGCAGAACCCGTAGCGCTGGTCGAAGCCAAGGCGCGGCGAGTGGATGACTTCATTGGTGCCGAGCTGTTAACAGTGGAGGCCTGCTCTTGACGCTGTTCATAGGCCCGCGCTAAGCTCATGGCCTGCTGCAGATTGACAGGGTGCTGCATCTCCACATCAGCAGCGAGCAGCTGTCCCAAGCCACCGGTGTATAGATCAATGGTCGTCCGCGTGGAGTGGTTGTCGCAGCGCGAGAGCAGTGCGAGGAAGCGCCGTGAGTACTCCTCCACGGTGCCCGTGCGGACTAGTTGTCACACTTATTGAGCCAATTCAACGGATCCACCTCGCCATTGAAGCTGGGAAACGGAATTTTTGGTGGTCGATGAGGCTCCCGGCGGCCTTCGATGTTGCCTTGTTGACGGCCGCCGCGGTCGAAGAAGCGGTAATCGCGGCCTCCGCGATCGAGCTCACAGCCGCCCCTGGCCTAGTCGAAGGCGCAGTCAAACTCCCGGCCGCCGAAGCCGCAGAAATCGTGACCGCGGTCACGGTCGTAGCCGCCACGATCACGCGTGTAGGGCCCGCGCTCGAAGTCCCTAGCACGGCCATAGTCGCACCCGTCATGGCCGTAGTCGCGTCCATAGCCGGCGACAGAGTCGCGATCGACGCGACGGTCGAAACGATCGCGGTCGTGCAGAGTCCGCGCACGGAACTCCTCCCACGCGCGGTTCGGATCCACGTCGTCGTCATGAGCATCACCGCCGTCGCGGTGGTTGTCTCTGCCGGCGCGGATGTCATCCCCGGCACCCGCAGCATCCTCCGTGGCAGCGCCCTTGCCAGCATCGACCTTGCCTGACTCGATGCGCGCCATCCGCTGATCATGGGAGTTGAGGCGATTGGTGATGGTGGTGAGCTGACCCAAGATGCGATCCAATTTGGCATCCATGGCCGCAGGATCGTAGGTGCCGGACATGGTGATCGATGCACCCGTGAAGGTCTCTGATACCAAATTGTTACGGCGTGGACGGGAACGGTGAGGAGATCGCAGAGGTGAATGAAGAAGAAGACTGGATTGAGAATTGGAGCGCAAGGGATAACGAGGAAGCGGTGCAGCGGAAGGTTCGCCGGCGGCAGCGGCAGAAGCGCTCGCAGCCACCGTCGAAGGTAACCCGCCCACCTTGGGAGGTTTATTCCTTCTTCGATAAGATCTATTACAATGTCTAGTGCCCTTTATATAACAGGTGCACTCCTAACAAACCTAAATAGATTTCCTAAATATAGATCACCTAAATATCCTCCCTTTCCTCTCCTAACTTAATCAGCCAGCCCCTTAGCCACGGCTGGGCTTGGGCCGGCGCCTATACTGACGCCCTACAAAGGTGTCTATAACACCTTATCAAGCTGCCAATTTGGGAACAAATTTCCTGTGTAGCTTCAACTTCAATCCTTCCAGCAGCATTTTTATGAAGAACTCATTATCTATTGGCACATCCTTTTACACAACCTGTGTACTCCTAAGGCCATTTGGTCAGTCACATCTTGTAATTCAAGTAAAAGAGAATGGATGGAATGTCAGTGAGTGATATAAGTCTCAAACTTCAACAAACTTGCATCATTTGATGGTATGCACATTAAGAGTTTCAGAAAAAAAAAAAGCCTGCAGGAATTCAGTTCACACATATCAGTAGACCAATGCAGTAATTTCCTGTGATGATCGACCCATCTATCTCACATTGCAGTAGTAAAATTTTGGACAGGTGAAAATTCTGCATGCAGGCAGAGCCTTGTGTAACTAAAGATTCTGTGCATGGCAAATACACAAAAGATAGTCTCTTGCTTTAACATTTTTTTTGAGTAATAACGAAAATAGAAAAACTATTCTATGAATTGCAAATACACTCAGAGGTAGTAGTCAACAGACTGGTTGCAAAGTACTTTTTGATTACATGTCTCTTCGGCTACTTTTACGCTACATAAACAGATACTTCAAAAAAGTCATTACTGGGAATACCTTGTTCAGTCAAAGCGAAGCCAACAATACAAAGCATACTCCAATTCTGGTTACAAAAAGTTAAGAGTAAAACACAATTAATGACTTTCTATTAGCACTCCTAAGGACAAACAGTGTGAAAGATTATACTATATGTAAACCTCAAGAAAAAAAAAAACAGAGCACTGGTTTGTTGTGGACATACCCCTATTTCCATTGTACCAAAAAGGAAATGCACAGATTACGTTCATGCACTCTTATTTTTATGTCCAAACAGTTTTAGATTCAAACCATCGAGAATTATACGTTTTGATCTTGAAGGCAATACACGATATTTCATTTGAACATTGGTTCTCCCTATGAGATGAAATATCAGGGAAAGGTAAGTTCATTGAGAACACCTCACCTGTTCTGCGTCTGAGAGTGGCGTGGAGTGAATTTCAGAATTCAGCAGCTGTGTAACAAACTCAATTACAGGCAATGGTTCAATGAAAGTTGTCGCTGACATATTTGAAAAGTCACAGAAAGTAAAATCAAATTCTGGAGATATGTGTCTTTGATATGGATAAAAAATCATCAATAGTATGGCTGAAACTGGCTGAAAAACACTGTTCTGGCTGAATTGTTGTGAGAGAAAAACACTGTTCCGGCTGAAAAAAGAAGCCGAACAAGCCGAATATGGGGTAAGCCGAACGGGCAAGTGTGTTAGCATCAAATGGGGAAAAACAATGAACAAAACCATGCAGTAGTAAGGAAAGACAAACATAAGTCCTTGCAACTGAGAAATGACAACTCAGTTTCATGCCTTTTACCAAGGTGGTTATCATTTTCTATTTTCTCATATTCGAAAATCATTCGTCAACTCAAATCCGATTATGAACCACATTACATATCAGCCTTTTTTTTGGAAGCCCCATTATGCAATTATCTCTTATGTTGTACATGGATTTCTTATTTGGGTATAATTAATGCAGAATCAAATAAATTCAAAGTAGTAATCAGATTAACTGTATATATATGTGTTCAAATAAAAGGTGATTACACATGTGATTTTACCTGAAGCTAATTGGTCTGCTTTATATCACTGAAAATACTGTACAACAACATCACTGCAAAAGAAGGGATTGGCACACTAAAGGCAGCAACCAAACAAACATAGGCAGGTATCACCTAAACAGGGAAGTGTCGTCAAAGTAAGGCTGAAAGCGGTTGTTTTTTTGTAAATAATGGTCAGCTTATGTAAAATCAGATTTTGTGGATGTACAAAGGTACCAATACACCATTGAAATTGGAATTGTGGATGCGAACAGGTACTAATTGCAGCATTGAAACACTGAGGATCACTACATTTCTGAATAGTGTACAATTTACTGACTGGGGCAGTCAAAAATTGTGTCATAATATATTTTCGTAGAATAATTCTTGAAATAGTAAATCAGAGTGCAATTCCTCACATCACATGATCATGGCACTTCAATTTAGTAGGCCTACCTTTTTAAGAGCACATCTTATGGTGGTTCAATTCCATTTCCTTCAAATCTGACATAGAAGCCTTCATACCACACATTAAAAGGAGAGGTCCTGATCTGATCAGTTGACAAAAACAATTCAGTTGTAGAATATCAATAATGCTCCATATTTCACATGAAACTATTTCTCTTCTATATCTGCACAACATTCAGTAGGTTTAGATTGGATCTGAAAGAGCTGAACTCATCATTCAGCAGGAATGAACTCTGAACAGTGAACTCATCCGTGAAAAATAAGTTACTTTAGTGAAAGCATCCTTCTCTACCCATCGACACTGAATATAACTTCAATCTGGTACATGCCACTGCATATGAACTTCATTCAAACAATAAGAATGTACCGTAAAGATTTCTGGGTTTTTTTTATTCGGAGGTGCAGGGGAAATTTTGGTACAAAAAAATAGAAAATTACAGTAAAATCTAGGAAATACTTTGGCTATATATGAACATGCATAGAGGTCAGGGGAAACTACCAGATTGAGTGAGAAGGAAAGAGCATCCAGGAGTGTTTGTTGGGAAGTGTGAGGAGATTGTTGGCCACGATGGATGCACCGTGAGGATGCTGACCGAATGGAAAAAGGAAATTACGAAGCAGACTCGTCTTGGACATTTCATTGAGCACTTGAAGGGCAGAAAATAGGAGGAGCAGAGGAAACAGCAGCTGGGGGCCTTACCGTGGTCAGGGAAGAATGAGAACGCGGAGACAGCACAGGCACGGGGACGTTACCGTGCGGCCACCAGTCCAGGCGCCGTGAGCGGCCGGAGGCCCGCCGTCGTTCAAGCGAGTGGATCTCGCCTCGTGCTCCATGGATACACCACCGAAGGTTGGGGTGGCCGTCACGGTGAGGGAAGGCCACCGCTGCTGTCGTCCTTTCCCAGGCGTTCCCGCTGCGTGCCATACCAGAGCTTCCGCTTCTCCTCGTACGTGAAGAAGGCGACGTCATCGTTCTTCTTCGAATGGCACTGAGTATCATCTCTTTATTGCCCCGCGTCGCCGCTCGCAGGAAATGATGAGTGGTTGGTCTGTGTTTTGCTATCCTAATAATACGTTAATGTATTGTGTAAGCATGAGTATGTGCATCTCTTAAGAAAATTGATATGTAATTTTAAGCACCACCATCGTAGAAGATTAAGGCAGCCGCGTAGATTTGGCACCAATCATCCTAGATCAAACGATGCACTTACTTGCCAATTGCCATTGATCAAAGCACCGAGGGAAACAAATATATCATCTACCTGGATGGCAGTTCATGTTTTAATCTTGTGATAGTGCTTTTGCTAAATTGAATTGTTTTTGGATTAGGTGTGTTCCTTGGCAAAGCCACCTTATCTCATTATCTGCTTAAAGAAATTATGTGATTACATTTTTCCTTTACATGATTGATCCATCCTTTGCATTTCAACTTATTTACTATATATGAAATCAATATTTCAGGTAGATATGAGTTGTTTAAGCACTGAAGAGACAAGTCCCACTCAACAAGATGATTACAAGCATTCGCAGAGCTTGTTAGATTTGTGGTTCTTAGTCTAAAATCAAATTGAAGAGGCAGATGAACCCCACAAGTGATGCAGTTTATGTGTGAACAATATTTGTCTCTATTTTTATAAGAAGGTTTATATGTTTCCTCGAAAGTGATCTTGATAGATTTTATGTGAAGTGTATTTTTAATGATATGTGGGTCATGTATTTCCTTGGAAACGATCATGAGAGTTTGTATGTGAACTATATTTTTCCATTTTTTCTGAGGAGTTGTGTATTTGCTTGAAAGACAAGGATGATATAATTTCCTTGAAAATAATCATGAGAACATTTGAACTCTAATTTCTTAAATAAAGTGATCATCATGTATGTATGATCTGAACCCTGTATTCTCAATGCCAACATGTGGGTTTTTTGGTGCAAGCTAGCTGTTGTTATAGCTTGTCTTTGTTGTCTCTATATTGTTCATATTGTAGCACAATACTCATGTAGGTATTTTCTTATCAACATCCGGTCGTGGTAGATTTTAGTTACCAATTGCTTTGCATATGGTTTATAGTTGTCCACTTTGCATCGCACCTCAATATGTGTTCACATATGTTTAATTAAAAATATCTCTCATTTGTTCATATTCTACTTTTCAATCATTGTTCATGGTTTCCTATTTGCATCACACATCCATGTCGTTTGGCGTGTGTTCTATTAATAGTCTTTCATGTGTCAGCGCATTCTAATAACATACTTGTTCCGACACTTCCTATATTTATCCGCTTATAATTGAATTTAGTTACTAATTATATTATGTACTTTTTCACCCTCTTAGTCGTATTTTCCATCTTTGCATAGAACATTGACATGTGCTCGACAAGTGTTCAGTTCAAATCTTAGCTTTTGCTATGTATTTGGCTTAAAAATCAACATACTTATTGCTTTGTGCATATATATATATACATATATGGGTGGAGGTGGAAAATTTAGATGTAAATTTTAGTGAGTTACTTTGTATTACTTTTCGTATTGGCATATATGAGTAATTTAGATGAAAACTAAGGGGTTATTAAGTTATTTTACATAATGGCAGTGGTGGTTATTTAGTTTAAGATTTAGAGTGGATTATATTACTTTTAGAGTAATTTAAAAATCGCCAAGATGAGTAGCTTTTTTTTTCTTTTGAAGACTTATTGGCTATTAAAAAAATGACGATTATGGTATACCAAATACTCTTGATAATGAGTTGTTTTTTTTTAGAATTTCTATGATTTATATTTTTTAACATGAGTTTGCGAGAATTAATATTGAGGGTGGCAATACTTGCTTTTTGTGATCTTGTTTGTATAATCGCCAAAAAAATTACCCAATCCCAAAATGAAAGACCATTGTTCTATTTGTACTAGTTTTATTAATTATGCAATTCAGAATATATAGTGACCTGTCGTTATCAATAACGACAGGTCACTATATATTGAAACATAATGGAAAATCGTATGTTTGGGTGGTTGGCTGTGATTCAGGATTCTTTTGGACACGTGACATTCAGGATTTGCCTGTGTCACTTAATGGGATCATCAGGGCCTCATCTCAATCAGGAACGATGACGACGATGGTGAACTTGATGATGATGGAGGGAGTGCGTGCTTCCATTTTGCACTG